>NC_057866.1:238614858-238809858 GCF_019393635.1 Dromiciops gliroides | reverse complement strand
GATATCTTACAGGGCTGGGTATAAAGACAGCTGCTCATTAAACCTTGCTTTAGCATTTCTTATCCAACATTAAATCCTTCACATAACTGATTTCCTTTTCCACCAATACTTGCCAGACGTTTTTTCCTGATAAACCACGGGACAGGCCTAGCATCTAATTGTAGGACAAAGGCCTTAAATGATGGCTTTTTTTCCCTCTTTACTCTGCTGTCATTTTCAAGGCCTTCCTAGATGGGAAATAAAAACCAAATCATGACTAGGTTATGGATTTAGAATGTGAAACAGAGGGTATTATAATTTGATCCTAAAGAGACTAAGAAACCACGGGATTTTATTGAATAGAAGGAGGTGACATATTAAGACTTTTGTTTTTTAAAAAAAAAATCTCTGGCTACTGAGTAGAAGATGCATTGGAGTGGGGAAAGACCAGCAGCAGGCAGAACAACCCACAGACTACTGCAATCGTTCTGGAGTGAGGAGATAAGGGCCTACACCAGGATGCAGGCATTTTTGGAGGAGAGAAGAAGGCATGTTTGAGAGAAGTTACAAAGTTAAACTCAATAGACCTCTGTAACATTGGATATGGGGAATAAAAGAGAGGATCGAGGATAAGGCCTAGGTTGTAAGCCTGGATGACTGGAAGGATGGTGATACCTTTAAGAATAATAGGGATCAGCTGTCTTGGGGAGGAGGGAGAGAGGGAAAAAAATTTGAAACTAGAAATCTTATAAAAACAAATGTGGGGGCAGCTAGGTGACGCAGTGGATAGAGCACCGGCCCTGGAGTCAGGAGTACCTGAGTTCAAATCTGGCCTCAGACACTTAATACTTAATAGCTGTGTGATCATGGGCAAGTCACTTAACCCCAATTGCCTCACTAAAAAAAAAAAATGTGGAAAACTATCTCTACATGTAACTAGAAAATAATAAAATACTTTTATGATTGAAAGAAAAAAAGAGTAATAGGTAACAGGGGCAGCTAGGTGGCACAGTAGATATAACACTAGCCTTGGATTCAGGAGGACCTGAGTTCAAATCCAACCTCAGACACTAGACACTTATTAGCTCTGTGACCCTAGGCAAGTCACTTAACCCTCATTGCCCTGCCCCCCCCCCAAAATAGTAATAGAGAACTTAGGAAGAGGGGAGGGATGCAGAGAAAAATAATAATTTCAGTTTGGGGCGTGTTTATTTTTACACGTCTAAAAGATAGCTGTCTAACAGGCAGTTGGAGATGCAGGACTAGAGGTCAGAATAGAGTTTCTGGATAAATAGATTTGAGAATCATCAGCATAGCGGTGATAATCAAACCCATTGAAGATAACAAGATCCTCAAATGAAACAGTATATAGAGAGAAGGGGGATCAGTTCAGAGCCCTGAGGGACATTCATGGTGAGTAGGCATGACATGAATGAAATCCAACAAAGGAGCCTAGAACGGAGTCATCAAACAGGTAGGAGGAGAACTAGGTGAGAACAGCATCCCCAGAACCCAAAGAGAAGACAGTATCAAGGAGAAGAGGCTAACTGCCAGCGTCCAAGACTGGAGAGGGGTCAAAAGGGATAATTAAGAAAAGGCCACTGGATTTGGGAAGTGATAAAACATTGGGAACGGAGGAGTCTGTCTGGTTGAATTAGGAGGTCAGAAGCCAAACTGTAGAGAATTAAGAAGAGAACAAGAGGAAACAAAGAAGTTCAGGCACAAAATGTAAGAAAGATACGAAACGATAGTTGTTGGAGATGGAAGGCTCATGGGAGAGGTTTAATGTCGTCATTGTCATTGTTGATGATGTCGTCTTTGTTTTGAGGATGGAAGAGACGTGGGCATGTTTATGGGTAGGAAAGCAATGGTCAGTAGACAGGGGAAGTGTGGGGATGATAGAGGGGGCAATCGGCTGGGGAAGACTGGCTGGAATGGGATAATTTGTGCAGGCAGAGGTGCTTACTTTCACAAGGAGAAGGGCCACATCTTCATGTGAGAAGTGACAGTGGCAGAAGGCATCAGAGTGAAATGTGATGAAGAGGATGGGAGAAGAGGAAACTCTAGGAAATGGACTGGAGGGAAATAATGTAGGAGGAGACTACAAAGATAGGAAAGGGCCAGGTTGTAAAGAGGTTTTTTTTGTTTTGTTTTGATTAGCTACCTGTTTTATTTTATTTATTTTGTGTTTTTTTTCATATAAATATTTTATTATTTTCCAATTACATGTAGAGATAGTTTTCAACATTTGTTTTTATAAGATTTCTTGTTTCAAATTTTTCTCCCTTCCTTCCCCTCCCCCACCCCCCCAAGACAGCAAGTAATCTGATATAGGTTATATATGTACAATCACATTAAACCTATTTCTGCATTAGTCACATAATGAGAGAAGAATCAGAGCAAAAAGGAAAAACCTCAGAAAAGGAAAACAACAACAACAACAGAAATAGTATGGTTTGATCTGCATCCAGATTCAACAGTTCTTTTTTTTCTTTCTGGATTTGGAGAGCAAAATTACAAATGGACAAGTTTGTATTTGCTCCCTCAATTAATAGAAAAACCACTGAAAGTTTTTTTCAGTAAGAAGGTAACACTACAAGTAACAAAGGTTAAATGACAAGTAATGGGTTTATAGTTTAGGAAAACAGTTGGCAGTTTAGTGGAGGTTAGATTTGAGGAAACGAATTAGAGACAAGGAGAGATGTTTGACAGCTAATGCAAGAGAGGTGTTAAGGTACAAAACTAGACTGTTGGCTTTGTGAGTAGAGAAAAAAGTGATGTATCCAAGAGCTGTCGGGGGAAATGATAAGAAACGGTAACCTATTGCTTACCTATTGGTGTGAATGAGAGTGTGGAGACAAGGAAGACACCAACATTGTTAACCAGGATGACTGGAGGATGGGGGTGCCCATGCTAGTAAGAGGGATGGTTCAGAAGAAGGTTGGGTTTGTGGGAAAAGATAATGAGTTTTGTTTTAAATGTTTTGAATTTGAAATGTTCAGGGGGCATCCAGTTCAAAATATCCCATAAGCAGTTGATGAAGTAGCATAGAAACACAGGAGAGGGACTATGGCTGAATATATATAGACCTGAGAACATTCTCCAGAGACAGGATAATTGACCCTGTGGGAGTTAATTAGATCACCAAGTGGGATAATATAAAGAGAAAAGGGAAGAGAGATCAGAACAGAACCTAAGGGACTCCTAATGTGTATTAACAGGTGTAAGAGGGACGAAGATCCAACATGGGAGATTTAGAAGTGGTCAGAGAGGTAAAAGGACAATCAAGAAAGAATCCAGGGGCACCTAGGTGGCGCAGTGGATAAAGCACTAGACCTGAGTTCAAACCCAGCCTCAGACACTTGACACTAGCTGTGTGACCTTGGGCAAGTCATTTTACCCTCATTGCCGCACAAAAAGATAAAATAATTGCTTGGACCCTACCCTTTGACTCAGTAATACCACTAGTAGGTCTGTATCCCAAAAAGATCATAAAAAAGGTAAAAAGGCCCACATGTAACAAAAACAAAAACAAAAAACAAAGCAAAACAAAAAACAAAAGAAAGAACCCAGAGAGTGGGGAATCTAGGAGGAAGAGAAGATCAACAGTGTCAAATGCCACAGAAAGGTCAAGAAGAATGAGGATGGAAGAAAACCCATTAGATTGGGCAATTAAGAGATTATTGATAAATTTGGAGAGTTAAGAAGACTGAGGCAATGTCAAGTTATGCTATTTGAAGACCCCCCCCCATATTATGAAGTTGGGTAGCTGGGGGGTTCAGTGGATAGAGTGCCAGGACTGGACTCAGGAAGACTCATCTTTGTGAATTCAATTCTGGCCTCAGAAACTTACTAGCTGTGTGACTGTGAGGAAGTCTCAGTTTCCTCATTGGTAAAATGATCTGGAGAAGGAAATGGAAAACCACTCTTTGCCAAGAAAACCCTAAAGAGGGTCACAAAGAGTTGAACATGACAACAACAGCTAAACAAAAACAGAAAGTCATGATTTGGGTAGAGAGTAGGAATTCATAGATGATGACTGGCCAATGAATTTGGGCAACACAAACCTCAAAGGAGGAGCGTCTGCTGCGGGTTACTGGTAAATGGAGAGTACAGAAACCATAACGGGAAACAAGAAGTATTCTGATTCCCATACCATGAGCAGAGACACATTTCAGTATAGTAAATATACTGGGATGTGCAGAGTTTCGGAGATACAAGATGTGAAGGGAGGGCTTTAACTGCGAACTTATTAGGCTTCCTTGAGTACTACAGTAATTTAAATGGGAATGAAAAATACTTTGACATTGGGAGGAATTAGGTGAAATACAATTATATACATATACTGTATTCACAAAATGGTCACATTGGATGGTTTCCCTGAGTTATTATTTTAGACAATGGACTTGCCAGAGAGTGGTTTCCATTTTCTACATCCAAACCAAAGACATTTTATGTAATTTCTACCTTAAGACATTTTGTAAAATTTACCACACAGTCCCCCTGGCATTGGATCATATTTTCCCTTTTCCTCTGTCATATGGAAAATGGCTTTTATATTAATCCTGTCTTATTTCAGTTAACCTAGCAGGAATCACTTCACTGCCACATTCGTTTCAACATAATTTTATTAAAGTCACACTTGGGGGTATCCAATTCCTGTAATGGTTTCTACTCAGTGATGGGCTTGGTGTCAGAGGGAACCACAGACATGGGTCCTTTATAGCATATGTGTAGAAAATCTCAGAGAAATTTAAAATCTCACTTTGTTCTTGCTTTATTACAATGATATAATATGATGTTCATATTATTCAACCAACATAATACAACTGATAAATGAAAGGAACATGACATCTGGAAAAAGGCACATAAAGTTTCCTTCAATTTCAGGTTGAGTCCTAAAAAAAGTCTTTAAGGGAAAAAATGGGGAGAGAAAACTGATCAGTGCCAGTGGATTACAAATGACACGTTCAACAGGACATGGCCTATTAGCAGTAATTTTATAAGCTCTACAATTCAATTCCTTATATAATTTTAGAACTGTTTTCTGATTTCAGAAATAAGCTATTTAATCTTTGTAATTATAAAATGTGGTTAGTTTCATTAGCTATGGTCCTCTGATCCTTCTCATTTCAGTGTTACAACTTCCTTTCATATTGCTCACATTCATACTCTCTTGCTAATAAAAACAAAGTAGTACTTTAAAAGTCATATGGTCTTGTGCACTGAAAGAAGTTCCATTCAGTGTTTATTTTTAGACATAGTTTTTTTTCTTATAAAACATATTGCAGTCACCAAGCTGAATGAGCCTTCTCGTTTTTATGGATAAAGCACTGTTAACTCTTCGTCTATCGAGCAAAAGACCACATATGTCTGCATATGACGATGTCCTGAACAGCACACTAAAGTAAGATGTGAAGAGAAGCATCAAGCTAATAATGCTCTTAACAAGCCACTGTTCATTTACTTGGAAGGATATGATTTTCATTCTAAGTTTGAGGAAGGGAAATGTTTCTACACATCTCTAAATGAAATAATCACTTGGTTTTGTCTCTCAGATAATATTTTCTTTTCTTTTTCTTTCCTTTTTTTTTCTTTCTCTTTTCTTTTTGCAGACCAATGAGGGTTAAGTGACTTGTCCAGGGTCACACAGCTAGTAAGTGTCAAATGTCTGAGGCCGGATTTGAACTCAGGTCCTCCTGAATCCAGGACTGGTGCTTTATCCACTGTGCCACCTGGCTGCCCTGATAAGACTTTCTCATGAAAATCCTTTCATCAACGAATGCAGAAAAGTGTACAAGCAGTAAAGAGAACGTAAAATATATTCTAAAGGTGTCTGTTCTGAATTTTTCCACTATTGTTTCAAAAAGTCAGTCACTGGAAATTGTTAGTAGCTTTTTAGTATACCGATATGCAGTGCAGTCATAGTTTGCATGACTTCTGGTTGAAGTAGGATCATGGGTCGTGGATATTGACAATTAATTAAAGTTAAATCGATATAATAAAAGACACTGAATTTTTGATGCTAACTTGAAATCATTTTGTAATAAATGGACACAAATTTCAAATTTCACAAAGTGATTGTGTGGTTAACCCAAAAATTACACAGAATGAATTAGAAGAACCAATTTGGCAAATTTACCCGGGGAAAAAAAAAAAGGAAAGAAGAAGAAAACTGCCAAGAATTAGATTTAGCTGATAAAGCAAAACCAGCTCCCAAATCTTCACAGCATAAAACATTTGTAGCCATCAAAATCACACAAGACTTTAAAAACATAAAAGCACATGTTAGAACCCACAGCACCCTGTGCTGGGCACACTGCATTCTTTCCAGGTCAAGTAAGTACTTTCTTCCATTTCAAATATAAACATCGTGGTAACTGCATGAAAAAGTCACAAAGATAGGAGCTAGAATTTCTCAAATTAACTCTTTCCTATGAGTTCTCCTGTTCTTTGTTCAACTGTTTGCTTTTTCATTTTTATAGCTCACAGATGATTGATTTTAAAGAGAGACTATTTAGAAGTGACAAATTATGAATGTTATTTGTTGAGGCGTTGGAACTCATTCTATAGCCCAATTCCCCCAAATATGCATGTGTGTAACCCTCCCTCTTCCCTCACCACACACACACTTTGAAATCCCACCTCCTTTTCCAGGATGGCAATTCATTCATAAAGACTAGTATTTATAATAAATGCTTTATTTTATTTTATATGTGTGGAATAAAAGCAGCATTTTCCATAGCATAGGACAATAAAAATCTGACTGCCCATGAAACTGCAAATCTATTATGCACAACGAGCTAGTCCTTTCAAATATACAGCAAAATTATGCAAATTTCTTTTATTTTCCTTCCCTCCTCACCCCCACCCTAGAGATGGCTACCATTAGACACACATAGGGGTGTGGGTGTGGGTTTAGGGGAGTGGGGGGGTGTATGGAGGTGTTCATACATTACTTCCATTTATCAGTTCTTTCTCTGGATGCAGTGATACCATGACTTGGTGTATTTCCAAATATAATTAGGGAAAAAGTTAAAGAACCCATATGTTCAAAAATATTTATAATAGCTCTCTGTGATGACAATTGGAAATTGTGGGTATGTCAATCCATTGGGGAATGGCTGAACAAGTTGTGTTATATGATGGTGACGGAATACTACTGTGGCATAAGAAATGATGAGCTCAAGGATTTTAGAAAAACATAAATGAAAAAATGAACAGTGAAATGAGCAGAACCAAGAAAACATTTTTAATGTAATATCAAGTTAAACTCTCAATGATCTAGACAACAAAATTGAAGAGGTGCTGCTCTACCTTGTGAAAGAGTTTCCTTATCTGAGAATTCCCTACGTAATTGAAATGACAGGTGCAGTCTCTTATCCCTCTCCCTATCTAAATGGAAGATGAGGGACAAATATCCCGTGGGCTATAAAATGAATAAATCACAGTCATGAGATACTTTTAAAAAACTTTAAAATACAATAATATAATTTGAAATCAATAGACATCTACACCCTTTATCTCCACAATACCTGTACAGATCAAGTTTTCTGGTGCTGTTTTAAACTTTCTGTGCCTGATTCCTTTTTTTTGTTTGTTTCTTTAAACACCAAGCAATTCAAAGCTGTCCTCTAAAGGACTGGTGAAGTGGATTTATTGGTTATGGTCTGATCTCAAACTATGAGGACGAAGCACAGCAAGTTTTATCTGAATAATGAATGTGAAACCAAGCCTTAGAAATTGGCATTAGGACTATTTCCTATCATGGCTCCTGTTTGTTTATATTGGATTTCTTATAAATTGGGTGTTATTTCCTTTCCACAAAGTTTCAATGTAGAAGAGCCAAGAAGGTGTTTTTTTGGCTCCTTTCCCTCCCACCCACCCCCCCAACCACCACCAAAAAATAAATAACACCATTGCTTGGATTATGTAAGAAACATTCCCATGATATTCCACCTACCACTGAAATGTTGGCATATTGAATGTCTTCTTATCCTAAACCCACCACCAAGGCTGAAAATTGTAAAAGTTCCCTTAAAACTAAAATGAACAAAAAAACACCCTTCCAGGACATATCTATGCCCCCAAAGAATCATTTATCTCTTCTCTTCACAGCTGAAACTTGCAAACTCTTAAGTAAATTGGTTTAGTTTATTTTGACTTCCTGCCTAGACTCTTCCTTCCAGAGAAAACATTAGTGCAATATTTTCAGTCATTAAGTACTCTTAAAATTAAATGCTGCTATTTAAGCTAAATTTCTCTCTCTCTCTCTCTCTCTCTCTCTCTCTCTCTCTCTCTCTCTCTCTCTCTCTCACTCTCTCACACACACACACACAGATGAACATGGGTGAGATTTTTTTTAATTCTTCTAGATATAATGACACATTTCCAGTATTAAGAGGACATATACAGGCAGATAATTAGTGACTTCCACTTTTACTGAAGCAGTAATGCATAAAAGCTAACAAAAATGGGCTTTGTGTATGCAACAAATTGGAATACACAGGGGTGAACTACAAGTGCAAAATTGTCTCTGACCAGTGAACTGGGGGGTAGGGGGTGGAGGGGGAGAAACTGTTGAAAGTTCATGCACCCCTGTTGCACATTTGTTATAATTAAACAAGGAGATTACACAGACTGCTGACAAGGATTATCAAAATAGAATGGCGCCACCTGACCCTTCCCATCCCATTAATTAGTAAAGAATTTGAGGTGCCAATTAACAAGAAGCCGAAGAAAAAGATCAGTAAACAGCTCATACTGAACTTGAGAATTAACTCTTTTAGTTCAAACTTCATTACAGTCTTGGCTAAAAATGAATCCCCCTCTGGGAGGAGTACCTAACATATTGTATAAAGCTAGCATTTGTGTAGTGCCTTAAAGTTTATAAAGGATGTTAAAAAAAATGAATCCCCCAATTTGTCTGGTTTCATTACCAGTTTTGAGAAGTAAATTTTCTATCTGTTGAACAAGATCCTATTGTATATGATCTAGTGCATACTAAATATGTTGGAAATAAACCAAAATAGGAAATATATTTGCTGTCATAGCAAAATGAGCTTTTTGGGGCCACATTTTAATGGAAGATATATAACAATTTGTGAAGTTAGGTAGTCCAGTGTTTAGAGCTCTGCGCCTGGCATCAGTAAGACCTGAGTCCAGATGCCCCCTCAGACACTTAATAGCAGTATGACCCTGGTCAAGTCACTTAACCTCTGTTTTCCTTAATCCACTGGAGAAACAAATGACAAACCACTCTGGTATCTTTGCCAAGAAAATGCCAAGTGGGGTCACAAAAAGTTAGATATGACAGAAACAACAACATGTAACAATTCAAATTCTCCCAGAAGCTGGAAGATTTTGTCTGTAAATTCAATAACTTTTTTTGGCTACAGTAGGGGTCAGTTTAGTCACTACGCTTTTGTGTATTAAATGGTTTTCAGCATGCTGTCTGGAACCAGAACTTGTGAAAAGTGAGGGGAATAATTTAAAGTGTTGTATAAATTTTCAACACATGCTTAAGTCTGCTTTAGCAAATATGGTAAACAGTTGTTGCTTTTAAAAGAACTAGAATTGGGGGCAGATAGGTGGCACAGTGGATAAAGCACTGGCCCTGGAGTCAGGATGACCTGAGTTCAAATCCAGCCTCAGACACTTGACACTTACTAGCTATGTGACCCTGAGCAAGTCACTTGACCCTCATTGCCCCATGGGGGGGGGGGGAGGGGGGAAGAACTAGAATTGGTACAAAAGAACATCAGTATACATGATAAATAGGCACTATTCATTTCTGCCTTCCACATGTATCTGGAAAATCTGCATAAAATGTTTGGGCCCTCACTTCCTATCAGAGAAGAAGTCTAAAGTTTACATTATTATAAAATTTGGTTTAGGTTTTGTTCATAGGCTATATGTAGGTCAATGTTAAGTAAGAATACATTTTCAGTGTGGTCTCCTGGCCTTCACATGTTGTCTGTGGCTTCTGCAAAACTCCTAAAATGTTGCCATTTGATTTCTTATGCCAACACACACTATAACAAAACCACGATGGGGAAAGTCACAATTTGGAAATGATAGCTGTAGAAGGCACATTACCATCTCCGGAGAACAGGATTCTCAAATGACTCAAAGTCAATAGAGAAATAAGTATTGGTAAATTAAAAGTCTTTGTTAAGTGCCCCTTTATGTGCTAAATGCTGGGGTTGCAAACATAAAAAGGAAATACTCCATGGTAATCAAAATATATCGGCATTGGTGTCCAAGGAAGAGTTTGGTCTGAGGAAGTTAAAAGGGTTATGAATGGAGCATAGGTTAATCAATCATCACACCTTCTAGATGGTAAATTGTTCTGGCAAGCCCTGGCTCCCTGTTATAGATAGATTAGATGGATGGATGGATGGATGGATGATAGAGACAGATGATCGATGAATGAATGAATGGATGGACAGATAGCTAAATAGATGGATAAAAATAAATGATGAATGAATAAGTAAATAAATAAATAAATGGATGAATGAATAAATAAATAGGTGAATGGATGGGCAGATAAATAAATAAGTGGATGAATAAATGAATGAATAAATGAATGAATGAATAGATAGATGAAAAGAAAAAAGGGGAAAAAATTAAATGAAAACAAAAAAAAAGAAAGAAATGAAAGAATATAAAGCTAGGATTTGAAGGAAGATCTGGGGCTGGCTAGAAATAGCTGGTTAGGTGAATCTGAACTTTAATCAGTCAGGACAGCTTAGTCCTACAAAGGTTGGAATGCTAACTTTCTAGATGGTGATAATCTCTGGTTTGAAAGGCAGTTGACCTGGGTGGGGAAAGGCAGGAGAGTTCGAGGAAGGGCACAGAGGAAAATCAGAAAACAAGAAACCTTTACTTGGTAGACCCTTTTTTTCTACGTTCCCCTGCCCCTAAACTCTTCCAAAGCTATAAACCGGGCCCTTTTGTCTTTTCCCTCCATACTCTCATAGTTAGTGATCCCAGATCCATATATTCTGTCCTATGTCTTACAGGAGCTTCTGACCCACATTATCAACTACTGACTGAACATCTTAAACTAGGTGCCTCCCTAGTCATCTAAAATTCAACATGTCCAAAAATGCCCCCTTCAAATCCTCCCCTATTTTGAGCTTCTCTGTTATTGCTGAGGACACTACAAAAGCTTACAATTATTCTCAATTCTTCCCTCTAAATCACCACTCACATCCAATCAGTTGCCAAATTTTGTTGTTTCTACCATCACAGTCTCTCTCATAAATTCCCCCATCTCTTCACTCACACAGCCAACACTGGTTCAGACTCTTGCCACTCCTCCTCTGGACCATCATTAGTGACCACCTAACTGGACTCCCTGTCTCCAGGTGCCTCTCACTCCAAACTACCTTCCTTATAAGCACCAAATTCCAGTGGCTTCCTATTACACCCAAGATCATATATAATGTCTTCTGTTGGGCTCTTGAATGGCAGCACTCCATCCTACATTTCTGCCTTCTAACAATTTGCTCTTCTCCAAGTAATCCACAGTCAAGCCACACTGGCCCATGTGCTCACCTTCCCACACACTTTTCCATCTCCTATGTGTATGCATCACACTGACCATCGTTGTCCATGAAATGCCCTCCATCCTCACGTCTGCCCTTTGGCTTACCAACTACATCCGAGTCTCAGCTCATGACCCATCTTTGGGATGAGGCCTTTCCCAGTCTTTCCATATACTATATTTTCCCTTCCCAGATTACCTCCCCCATTCAGATATAGAATCTACTACCAGGGGGCAGCTAGATGACGCAGTGGATAGAGCACCAGCCCTGGAGTCAGGAGTACCTGAGTTCAAATCTGGCCTCAGACACTTAACACTTACTAGCTGTGTGAATCTGGGCAACTGCCTCACTTAAAGAAAACAAAAAACAAAGAATCTACTACCAGGTTTATGCTGCAAGGAGGCCAATGACAAGAAGAAAGCCCCACTATATGCTTTTTGTGATAGAAAACAAAGTAGATCTCCATCATTTGGGAAATGACTAAAAAATTGTAGAACATAGATGGGATGGAATGTGACTATCCTGTATGAAATGATGAACATAGAAAAGGATGGAAAAATCACATGATCTGATGCAGAATGCAAAAGGCAGAGCCAATAAAATATACACAATGACTAAAACATTGTAAATGGAAAAACTACAACCATAAAATAGTCAAAAGTGAGCGTTACAAAATTACATACAATACTTATGGCTCCAAAGAAGAGACACAAAAACACACCCCTACTCTTTCACATAGACGAAAGGTTCACAAGTATTGTACATTGCATATGTTTTCAGACTTTTCTAATCTATTGACCTATTTTGCTGATTTTTTTTCTTTATAGACATTATCTGTTTTACTGAATGGAAGGAGAGGCATGATGGATGAAATTCTAGTGATGTAAAAAAATCAAGGTAAGAAAATGACTTGGCCTGGTCAGATAGTGAGAACAAGAGATAACAGATGGACAGACAGTCCAAGTGCTACATTTTCTTTTTAAAACTGAAAAAGACCTTGAGAAAGGCTTCTAATACATTGGATAGAACCTCTGCAGAAGAACTTTTGGTAAAAAATCGCAAGCATTACACAGGACAGAAAGAGATGTATAGGCCACAATGGAAAATCCACAATTTTTGAGATCCTAAATCCACTGAAGGACTGAAGCCATCAATGACTTTAGTAGTTCACTATTCATCATTAGCACAAGTAATTTCATCCCCTTGGACCTCAGTATCCACATCTGTAAAATTGGGAAGGTTATGCTAGATAATCTCTTTGAAAAACAATTTCCAAGTTTCACCGCTTCTCTGATATAAATACATTCAAGAATATTGGCAATTTTTTTTTAAAAAATCATTTTAATTAACAAGCATTTACTTTATTTCCTTTATACTCTATTAAAAAGAAAGAAAACCAATTTAAGAATTATGCATTTTGGGGGGCAGCTAAGTGGCACAGTGAATAAGGAACCAGCCTTGGATTCAGGAGGACCTGAGTTCAAACCCAGCCTCAGACACTTACTAGCTGTGTGACCCTGGGCAAGTCACTTAACCCCCAAGAATTATGCATTTCGAGAAGAACAAATTACCACCTTGTCCATATGCGAAAAAGTATGTCTTATTCTATATCTGAATCAATCACACCTTTATCAAGAGGTGGATGATTACTCTTAACCCTCTGTATTCAATGGATGGTCACTGCATTAACCATAGATGTTAAGTCTTCTGAAGTTGTTTGTCTTTACAATATTGTTATTGTTATACAATGTCCTCCTAGATATTTACATTCTTCTTTTCATCAGTTCATACAAGTCTTCCAAGATTTTTCCTGAAACTATCACTTTCTTCCTTTCCATTATATTTATATGCCACACTGTGTTCATCTTTTTCTTAATACAAAGGCATCACCTGAGTTTCCAGTTGTTTCTCATTTTTTTTTGCAGGGCAATGGGGGTTAAGTGACTTGCCTAGGGTCACACAGCTAGTATAAACTGTCTGAGGCTGGATTTGAACTCAGGTCCTCCTGAATCCAAAGGCTGGTACTTTATCCACTGCACCACCTAGCTGCCCCCTTGTTTGTCATTTTTTTAAGAGTTGCTATAAATATCTTTGTAAATATAGTTTCCCTTTCCTATTTCTTTGATTTCTTTGGGTATAGGACTACCAGAGGCTTTATAAGTTTATTCACAATTTAGTGACTTTAGGGGCATAGCTCCAAAATGCTTTTCGGAATGACCTGAACAATTCATAGTTTTTCCAAAGTAATAGGATGTGAAGTTAAAACTTAAAGTTGCCTTTATTTCCACTGCTCTAATTATTGGTCATTTGGAGCATTTTCTTATTATGACATGAGCATAATTTTTCACATTCTTGGTATAGCAAGGCCTACCTTCTTCCCACTTTAAAAAAAATTTCCTTGAGATTTTTACTTTTGTTTTTCCTGATGAATTTTGTTACTGTTTTTTCTAGTTCTATAAAGTTATACTTTAGTAGTAGTTTGACTGATATTATGGTACTAAATATATAACTTAAGTAGTATTGTCTTTTTTGTTATATTGGTTCTGTACAAACAAAAGCAATAAACATTTATCTAATCATTTAAAGTCTTTATTTCCATAAAGATCATTTTATAGTTTTAATTGTTGAGTCCATTGTGTGTCTTGGTAGGTAGATAACCAAATATTTTATACATTATATAATTATTTTAAATGACAGCTCTCTTTCTATCTTATTCTAATAGAACGTTACAACATGCATAAACGCTGATGATTCACATCTCATGGGGCAGCTAGATAGCACAGTGGATAAAGCACCAGCCCTGGATTCAGGAGGACCTGAGTTCAAATCTGGCTTCAGCCACTTGATACTAGCTGTGTGACCCTGGGCAAGTCATGTAACCCTTATTGCCCTGCAAAAAAAAAAAAAAACAAAAAAAAACACATCTCATGACTGCTGCTTCAAAAATTTTATGTTTTTATTTGACTCTTTAGGATTCTCTAAATAAACATTATATCATCTGAAAAAAGCACTATTTTTTTCTTTACCTATGCTTATTCTTCTAATTTCATCTTCTTGTCTTATTTCTATAATTAGCCTTTCTAACCCATTACCAAATAATAGTTGTAGAAATTACATTCTTGCTTTACCTTAAATCTCATTGGAAAGGTCTATAGTATATTTCCATTATGTACAATTTTGGCTCTTGCTTTTTAGGCTAAGTAGATACTGCCTAGCAAATTTCTGTTTTCTTATTTTTGTTTTTGTTTTTTGCTGGGCAATGAGGGTTAAGTGACTTGCCCAGGGTCACACAGCTAGTAAGTGTCAAGTGTCTGAGGCCGCATTTGAACTCAGGTCCTCCTGAACCCAGGGCCAGTGTTTTATTCACTTCATCACCTAGCTGCCCCGTGTAATTTGTTTTTTTTAATAGAAATGGGTATTACATTTTGTCAAAAGCTTTTTTTGCATCTATTGTTATAATGTAGTGATTAATGTTATAACTGTTATTAATGGGATCTAGTAATGTTGATAGTTTTCCTAGTTTTGAACCAATACTACATTCCTAGTAAATCTCCAACCTAGTCATAGGGAATAATCGTTTTTGTTTTCTTTTTCTTTTTTTTTTTTGGACTGGGCAATGAGGGTTAAGTGACTTGCCCAGGGTCACACAGCTAGTGTCAAGAGTCTGAGACCGGATTTGAACTGAGGTCCTCCTGAATCCAAGGCTGGAGCTGCCCTAGGAAATAATCTTTTTTGAAATGTTGCTATACTACTGTTTTATTTTTTAAATTTGGCATCAATTTTCATTAAGGATTTTGACCTATTGTTTTATTTCTATCTTGATTCTCACTGGTTGATATATAAAGAAAATTTTATCATAGAAGGAATTTGTAGAATTCTTTTTATTTCATTATTGCAAATAGATTATTTGAATTTAGAATTAATTTTTCTTTGAATGTTTTACAGAATTCACTTGGATGCCAATCTGGGGCCAGTGTTTTTGAGAGTATTCATTTATTGTTTTGTCAATTTACTTTTCTGAGATTTGGTGTTTATATTCTCAATTTCTTCTGTTCTGTTAAACTGGGCATTTTACATTTCTAAATATTTCTTCATTTCATTAAGTCTGTCCATCTTATTCATATATAGTTTTGGGCCAAATCATTTCTAATAATTTTTCTTATTTCTTCATTTGTTGTGCAGTATTTTTTCCCTTTTTCAATACTGATAATTTTGCTCTCTCTCTCTTTTTTGGGATATGGGGTGGGGCAATGAGGGTTAAGTGACTTACCCAAAGTCACACAGCTAGTAAGTATAAAATGTCTGATGCTGAATTTGAACTCAGGTCCTCCTGAATCCAGGGCCAGTGCTTTATCCACTGCACCAACTGGCTGCCCCTGTTCTCTCTTTCAAAAAAAGCAAATTAAATAAGTATTTAGCCATTTTATTTTTTGAAATAGCTCCTACTTGTATTTATTAATTCAGTAGTCTTTTTCTGTCATTTTTATTCATCATTTTTATTTTCATAATATCTATGTTTGTATTTAGTTGGGGAAATTAAGATTTGTTAGTTTTCTAGGGTTGGGTTTTTTTAAAGTCACATGCCCAATTATTGATCTCTATTCCCATTCTCTCTCTCTCTCTCTCTCTCTCTCTCTCTCTCTCTCTCTCTCAATAAAAGTATTCAGAGATATAAACATTCTCCTGGAGATTGTTTTTGTCTTTATCTCAAAGATTTTTAGGTGTTTTTTCATTTTTCATTATTTTTAATGAAATTATTGTTTCTGTGATTGATTCTCTGACCTACCAGTTCTTTAGGATTAAGTTACTTAGTTGCCAAATAGCTTTTACTCTTTTATTCAATGGACCATTATTAAACATCATTGTATTGCATTGTGGTATCCATCATGACCTTGGGCAAGTTAACTTATTTGTAAAATGAATTCAAGAAGGAAATGGCACACCACTCCAGTATCTTTGCCAAGAAAACTACAAATGGGGCCATGACTGAAAAGACTTAACAACAACGAATGCATGATGTCATCTGGTTTTCTCCATTCGTTTGTGAAGATTTGTTTTAAAGCATATAGTCAATTTTTTCAACCATAACTGAGAAATATATATACTCATTTTATTACCATTCAATAATCTCTAGTGCTAACATATTTTTTTTCTAAAATTGTATAATACTCTTAACTTTTTGTTTATTTTAGGTTGGATTTCTCTATGCCTAAAAGGGGTACATTAAGGTCCCCACTTCACTATAATTTTGTCTATATTTCCCTTTAATTCTTTTACTTTTTCCCTTAAATATTTAGTTGTTATTCCCTTCAGTGTACATATGTAAAGTAGTGATGTTAATTCACTGTCTATGAAATCTTTTGGCATAATGTAACTTTCTTGCTCATCTCTTTCAATTAAGTCAATTTTTGCTCTTACCTTGTCTGATTTTATCTTTTAGTTTCAAGTATCTTTCCCATAAAACAAACAAACATTGTTAGATGTTGTATCCATTGTTCTCCTCTCTTTCAAGGTAATCTACTCACTTCCTCAGTGATGTTTGTTAATTGTGTATGACTCCATCCTATTCTCTCAACCTTTTTTTCTCTCTTTGCTTTTCACCTCCTTATTTCAAAGGGGCAGGTGAGAAAAAAGTATACTCTGCTCACAAGAGCTCTGTTCTTGTTGTAATCTGCTTCCTCTTACCTCAGATATTTACTAGCTGTGTGACTCTGGGCAAGTCACTGAACCCCCAATGCCTTAAACATCCAGGGCCATATCCACTTGTCCAGTTCTTGACACTGGACCCAGATGGCTCTGGAGGAGACAGTAAGGTTGGTGACTCTGCATAGTCCTCCCTCACTTAAATCTAATTCAGTACAAGTAATGACATCACCCTGATGTCATGGTCCTTTCAGAACTAAGGACAAACAACAATCACAACAATCAGCTTCTCCATCCCAAGCCTCTAGTCTACTCATCTAGAATCCAATCAAAGCTTCTTACCCATTCTTTCTTTGATTTTAAATGCCATCTTCATTATCCACCCTCTTAAGTTAGCTTATTTTCACCTGTGATGAATTTCTTCCAGGATCTACTCTACCCTTTGCTCTCACCACCTGTCTTTAGGATGAACTTCTTTGGGTTTCTCTGGATTCTCCACTATGACCTGGGAAGCTCATTATTGGGAAAATCTCATCATCCTGCAAGATGCCATGAGCCTAATACTCTGCCTCTGACTCTCTGATTGGAGGATGGAGCCATGAACTCCAAAACCTCCATTTAAGGAAGGAGCTCCTTTAGGAAGCCTAAGTTAAGGAAGGAGATTTCCTTTGTCACCTTGGCTGAACTACTTTGGGATTTCTCAGACTTCTCCTCAGGTATCTTGCCCTCCCCTGAGTTTTTCTGCTTTCTTTTATGTCTTGTCTTCCTCCTTTAGGTTGTAAACTGTTTCAGAGCAGGGATTCTTTCTTTTTCATATTTGTATTCCTATCACAGTGCCTAGAACCTAGTAGGTGCTTAATAAATGTTTATTGACTATTGACTATTGTCCCTTCTCCCCATTGGCTTCTGGTTTTATTGTAGAGGTGAATGTATTTTACCCTTCTTAGGCTCCTTCATATTAAAGTAAATTTTGAGAGACAGCAGCTCACCCACCCCTTCCTCCTGAAGTTATAATCTTCTATTTGCACACCGAATGTGTAGGTTTCCTACCTCTTTCTTCCCTAATTTATTCCTTTTAAGTCTTTCCTTCAGAGATCTCATTTCTTTTCAATTTTTTTTCCCTGTAGTGCTATTATTTTACTTATAAAATTTTTAGTTCTTTAAGAAAGAAAAAACAGGGACTTCCAGGAGCCAAGATGGCAGAGAAAGCTGTAAATCATCATAATGCTCCCATATTCACCTCCAAGCAACCATAAAATAGCTCCTCAAAACAAATCCTGGAATAGAAGAACCAGTAAAAAGATGAGATGAAACAATCTTTTACTCAGGTGAAAGGGAAACACAGTCCAGGAAAGGAAGCATACCAGCAAGCTGGCAGCAAAAGCCCCATCTCAGCTGGAAATCCTAAGCCCCATTGTGGAGGAGCAGGCAAATGCCAATTCCAGGACCCTCCACATGCCTCAACATAACCAGGGAAAGTGGCAGATGCCAGCTGAGAACCACCATGGTCTTCAGAGTAGTCCCAGGCAAACAGGCAACCTCCAGCAGTCAGACCACCAGCTGCATCAGTGTGGCCATAGGGAAATGCAGAAACACCCCGCAAGCCTCAACACAGGCCAGATACCACCACTAGGACCCCAGCTCAGTACCAGGTAAGCTACCAGACTCCTAAAGCTTCAAGCAGTGCCAGCCAGACCTCCATCCCACCCCGCCTCATTGCAGCACCATATAAAAGGGTGGCCTGTGGACCTCAGGGCAATATCAGCACGGGGCCAGGTAAACATCCAGGGCCCATAGCCTCTGGCACAAGAAGCCTGAGACAGTTCCCCCCACCCTGGGAGTAGAAGTCAAATTTAAAAGAAAAAAGAAAACATCAAAAAAAGATGAAGAAAATACAACAAAAAAATCTGACCATAGAGAGTTATTATAGTCACAGAAAAGATCAAGACACAAACTCAGAAGTGGACAAAAATATGAACACACCTATAGGCAAAGCCCCAAAGGAAAATGGAATATGGTCTCAAGCCCAGAAAGAACTCATGGAAAAGCTCAAAAAGGAGCTTTAAAATCATATCAGAGAGGAAGAAGAAAAATTGGGGAAAGAAATGAGAGTGATGTAAGATAATTATGAAAAAAAGAGTCAACAGGAAAAAGGAAAACTGCTTAAAAAGTAGAATTGGCTAAATGGAAAAGAAAATGCAAAAATCCAATGAAGAAAACAATTCCTTAAAAAGCCCAATTGGCAAAATGGCAAAGAAATTACAAAAGCTAACTGAGGAAAACAACTCCTTAAAAGTTAGAATTGGGCAAGTGGAAGCTAATGACTATGAGATATCGAGAATCAAATTTTTTAAATTTTGCCACTCATAGTATAGCTAGAAGGAATATACACAGAAAGAGGATATGGGTATAAGGTAAATTGAAGAGAATGACATAAAAGTGATTAAAGGATAAGAAAATATAAACAAGAGGTAGAATGGGGTAAAGTATTTCACATAAAGAGGCATGAAAAACCTATTGCAGTGGAGGGGTAAGATGGGAGGGTGGGTGATGGGCATCACTTGAACCTTACTCTCAACAGAATTGGTTCAAAGAAGGAATAATATATACAATCAGCTGAACATAGAAATATATCTTACCTGACAGGAAAGCAGGATGAAAGAAGATTAAGTATAAGGGGGTGGGTAGAAAAACTAAGAGAGGCCAGACTGGAGAAGGTGGTAGACAAAAACAAAACACTTTTTTTTTTGTTTGTTTGGTTTTGTTTTGTTTTGTTTTTGGTGAGGCAATGAGGGTTAAATGACTTGCGCAGGGTCACACAGCTAGTAAGTGTCAGGTATCTGAGGCTAGATTTGAACTCAGGTCCTCCTGAATCCAGGGCTGGTGCTTTATCCACTGCGCCACTTAGCTGTCCCCAACAAAACACTTTTGATGAGGAAAAGGGTGAAAGGAAAGGGGACAAAAAGGAGGAAAAGTAGGATGCAGAGAAATACACAGTTAGTAATCATAACTGTGGCTATGAAGGGGATGGATTTTCCCATAAAATGGAAGCAGATAACAGAGTAGATCAAAAACCAGAATCCTACAACATATTTTTAGAAGAAACACACTCGAAGCAGAGACACACACACAGAGTAAAAGGTAAGAGGCTGGAGCAGAATCTAAAATGCTTCAGCTGAAGTAAAAAAAAAAAAAAAAGGGTAGCAATCTTCATCTCAGACAGAGCAGAAGCAAAAATAGACTTACAAGAGATAAGCAAGTAAACTACATCTTGCTAAAAGGTACCATAGATAAAGAAGTAGTATCAATACTAAACATATCTGCACCAATTGGTACAGCATCCAAATTCTTAAAGAAGTTAAGTGAGTTACAGGTTCATAACCAAACAAGAGATAGAGCTTTACAAAAAGTAAAATATATAATTTTGATTATTAAATTTAATAGCTTCTGCATAAATAAAACCAATGCAACAAAGACTAGAAGGAAAGTAAAAAGCTGGGAAACAATATTTATAGGAAGTGCATCTGATAAAGGCCTCATTTCTCATGAGTCAAATTTATAAGAATACAAGCCATCTGCTAATTGATAAATGGTCAACAGGCAGTTTTCAGATGAAGAAATCGAAGCTTTCTAGAGGCATATGAAGAAGTGCTCTACATCACTTTTGATTAGAGAAATGCAAATTAAAACAATTCTGAGATAACACCTAACACCTATCAGATTGGCTAATATGACGAAAAAGGAAAATGATTAATATTGAAGAGGATGTGAGCAAACTGCAACACGAATGCACTGCTGTTGGAGTTATGAACTGATCCTATACTCTGGAGAGTAATTTGAAACTATGTCCAAAAGGCAAACAAACAGTGACCCTGTGATACAGACCTAGTGGTGCTATTGCTGGATACCCTTTGATCCAGCAATAGCACTACTAGGTCTGTATCACAAAGAGATTCCAAAAAATATTTATAGCAGCCCTTTCCATGGTAGCCAAATTTTGGAAATAGAGGAGATGCCCATCAAGTGGGGAACAGCTGAACTGGCTGTGGTATATGAATGTAATGGAATAGTATTGTGCAAAAAGAAATGATGAACAGATTTCAGAAAAACCTGGAAAGATTTGTATGAGCTGATGCAAACTGAAATGAACAGAACCAGGAAAACAGCATAAACAGTATCGGCAACATTTTGTGATTATTATTTTTGAATGACTCAGCTCTTCTGAGCAACACAAGGACTCATAAAGGAATCCCGATAAAGAACTGATGGACTCTGAATGCAGAGTGAAGCCCTTTTTTCACTTATTTTATTCTTTTTTTTATGTGTTTTCCCTATTGATCTGTTTCTTCTTTCACGACTCTAATATGGAAATGTTTAACATGATAGCACAGTATATCATATATCAAATTGCCTATCATTTTAGGAAGAGGGGAAGGGGAAAAAAGGTGGGAGAAGAATTTGGAATTCAAAATCTTGTAAAAATGAATGCTAAAAATTGTTTTGACATGTTATTGGGGTAAATGCTATTAAAAATTAAATTTAAATTTAAAAGATTTTTTAAAAATCTGTTTTGCTCTATTTCTCTCAGGAATTCTAGTTGAATTTATGGCTGGATGATCCTAGGCAAGTGTCAATCCTTCAATACCCCTTTGGCAATGAATTAAGGCTATAAACTGCACTGAAAGAGAAATTATCCCATAAGGGTTCCCTGTAGTATTGCACACTCCCCCCCAAAACAGCAGTTTGAATGAATTTTACCTTGTTTATCATTAGGTAATTAAGGAAGACCATCCAGGGAGTGCAGTATGTTTTAACTAATGTAATTGGCTTATAAAGGAGACATAAACCAGACATTTTTTTTAAAAAGATACTTATAAGATTGAAGTGCCCTGAATGAGACTTCATTTGACAAACAATACACTTGAGAGGGTGCAGAAATCCAACAAAGTTCACCATACCACTGGCGTACAAAAATGGAGTATACAAAGCACAATAACCTCATCATACTTTCTCTATGTACAGCTTTCTGACTGATGGATTTGCAGTTATCGTTTCCTTAGCTTTTCTTCATGTGATCCTCCTCCCACCTGAGAAGGTACCCCAAATAGTGTTTGTCCTATCAATTTTCACAAATGAAATTTCATAGCACTTCTGTCTGTCATATCAAAGCCCAGGGATAGATCGCCAGGGTTGTTGAGCAAAGACTTGGTGACAATGACTGATGTCCACATCTCAGCCCAGCTTCCCATCCCTGCCTGCCTCTTCTCTAGGTGGCCAAATATCATCCGATGGTAGTCCAAGTTGATGGAAGAAAAGAACATGGAAGGGATCCAAGGCCTTGAAAGAGATGGAAATGTCATGAAAAGAACAAAGATGACACACTTCTTAGAGCGCCACACCAAGAGTAAGTATTTCTGGGTGCTCAGTCCTGCTCTTCTGCCTTTGACTTTGCAATCTCAGGTAGTTCCTCATTTCTCTGGGTACCATATCCTCACCCACAAAATAGGGAAGTTGGATGACCTATTCTGTGATTCTAGGTTTCTAAGAACGAGCTAAAACCTATTCTTCCCCAAACCTCCAACCTCAATGACAGGTGCCACTAAATTATTTAAGCATTCTTTGTAACCCCTTATTGGCAAAGGGATTTATGAGAGAGAATTTGTAACACACAACCCTCCCCGCCCCCCCCCCCCCCGGCTGCAGGCAGTGCAAGGGAGACTGAAGCATCATGGAGCAAAGCATCATTGATTCTTTGCAGAGAGGAGAAGTACCAGCAATGAGTAAATATCAAGGAAGGGCACTGCTACCCCAAACCAAAGACAATCATGATCAGATTGATGCTCATCTGACTCACTGCTCCCCTTAAAGAGTGATCAGTCTGAACCAAATTTGCTCTTTGCCTGAACGTATCTATTTGCCCCATTGTGGGACATGATGGATTTGCTCCTTCCCACCCTCTCTTCTCTGCCTCTCAGCTGCCTGGCCAACTAGCATCACTACCCCGAGAGTTTCCTTCTCTCTTTAAATCTTATTTATTTGCTGTCTATACTCTTGTAAGGGGTTCTATCTCTGCATAAAGAAAAGCTGACTTTTATTGCATCCTTAGAAAGTATTTTCTGTGGAGGGCTGAACCACTCCAGGAAGGAAAGGTCAAGAGCAAAATGAAGACTTAACTATAAACTATATTAATCCATTGATGTAGTAAGCACTTACTCTGTGCTGGGCACTGTGCTAGAGCTGATACACAAAGAAAGACACTCCACCAATAGCATAAGGAGGGGTTTCACCTATAATCAGTGTTGACAGGAAAAGCTTAACCTGTGTTTATAATGACAAAACAAGAAGTCCTTCTATGCCAGAAAAAGTCAGGGCTGTTACATAGCTTCTCATATAATTTCTTCATTTTTAGAATAAATGTAATTTTCCTGAAAGAGATCTCTGCAAAGGTCAGACTGTCTCCGATATTCACTTAGATTCGTTTCGCTAGTTTTCAGCTTTACCCCATAAAATAGACATGGGAAAATACTCCTGAATTTATGAAGAATATCAGGTCCAAGTCAATTTTCTCCAGATAAACAGGACTAAGAAAGACAGCACAGCATAGTGGAAAGAGAACTAGCAAATACTGAGTTCAAGACCCACTGGTGATACATATGGCTTCTGTCACCCTGGGCAAGTCACATAACCTCTCAGTTCCACAGGCAACTCTCTTAAGTCAGTAAGTTGCTAAGCAAGTGCTGACTTTCATTACTCTGAGGAGCTTGACTCACATTTCAGGGCCAAAAAGGAAGGCAGGACTAAAATACGATGGGGATAACTGATGATGGTTTGGAGGAGACCTTGGGTTTTGGAAGACTGTGTCAGTGGAGTACAAACTTAAATAGGCCCTACCAAGATTGAAAGACTTCTATTCCTAGCAATGAACTATATTAACTGTTTCCTGGGAACCAGCCTCATCAGGTTCAAAAAAGTTCAGCACCTAAAAGTGAGAAAAACACACACACACACACACACACACACACACACACACACACACACACACACACACACGCCTGATGGGGATATAGCCATCACCATCAGCAATTCTAACCTGAGATTTGGGAACTGTTTTTTTTTTACTGGAGAGTCAAGAGAGTTGTGAGCTACACAAGGAAAGGGAGTACTCATACCTACCTACCACATCATGCATACTTAAAATGACAAATATAATTTGTTGCAGAACTAGAGAAATAGCCATGCATAACAGAATAATATTACTCTTTTCATGTGATCAAGTCTGTAAAATAACTCCCCAGTGAGAATGTTTACTATAAATAACGAATAAATTTTAAAATATGTAACAAAAAGTATACATTACATTTTCAATTAGTTTGGTCCATTGGAATTCACCAAAGGGGCCACACACTTGTTCCCTGGAACCTGTGACTCTCTGAACAGTTGAGAATTTGCAGCCAGCAAATACACAGGGAATGAATGTGTGCAAATCATCGTGCAAGGATCTCAAGGAGGAAATCCATAAGAGGGTCACAAAATGAAAACCAGAGCAAAACACAGCAGACCTACCTTCCTTTCCTATTTGTTCTTTTTTTTCCAAGATGATTATACAATGTATTCCTCCAGGAATGCTTTAAAAATATTTTCTTGTCATAACCATGGATTCCACTGGTCATTTCTGTAAGATGACTGCTTACTTTTATGGGAGACGCTGGAATACCAACCCAAATGCCATAAATTATTAAGAAATAATTTTTCTTAGAGAAATTTTGCTCTTTCCCCCAACCCACCTCCAGAAACATCATCCTCGCGTAAATCCTTCTAATTTTGTCCATGCTATTAAAAATACCCTTACTTATAATATGCTAAATGAAGGGCAGATGTTTTCAATGTTGGGTCCATAATGAAGCATTAAAATGCTGCTGGCATCAGGAACCCTGTGATACAGTTGAGTCTGTTTTTGTAATAGCCATGTTTCTACAGCTGTGAAAGCACTAAAAATGACTGTCTCTGCTCCAATATTAATACAAAATCAATGAAAATATCTTGACAGCTTGCTCAAGACATTGAACTATTGTTCACATCAAGCTCATAACATTGGTGCATTCTTACCAATGTACTTTAAGCGGTTAAATGTTTAAGCTCATAAATCATAAGACAAGACTCTCAATTCAAGGCTCTCTTTGGAGTAATTCTTTTAGAATAACAACAATGTATCTTATTGAAATGGAATTCATTGCACTTCACTGGCCAAGAAGAGTTTTTAGCTCTCTCCACAGGTTTTTGGTTTTCCCATTTGCCCAAGTTAAAAGGGCAGCAGCTGTCCATGGGCCAATGTCATGACAGATCTGATCTACTTCAAAGGGATCTTCCCACCCTGGATCGTCCCTCCACCATGCAGATCCCTTCCTCCCTTGCTTTCTTTGCTGAGGCTTCGATATGGGGAACTGACATATACCAAGTGCTTGTTAATTCTTGTTGCCCACCTACCTGCCTTCTCTATTCTCCAAAACAAAATAATTGCTAAGCAGAGTCCTGACCCTGTCACTCTTCCACTCAAGTAAATTCAGCAGTAGCTCCCTATAAAAGTGGCCTCCAATATAAAGTACAACTTCTCATGTTTTATATTTAAAACTCCTCAATCTGTCTACTACTTATCTTTTCCAAACTGATCGCACATTACTCATCATACATAGACTCTCTTTGCTGTTGGATGGATGGATGGATGGATGGATGGATGGATGGATGGATGGATGGATGGATGGATGGATGGATGGATGGATGGATGGATGGATGGACGGACGGACGGATGGATGGATGGACGGATGGATGGATGGATGGATGGACGGATGGATCTTCTACATCCAAGACTTTGCAGAGGCTTTCCTCTAGGTTGGGAATATTCCTGTTCCTCTCTTCTACCTCAAAGAGTATCTGCCTCCCTTCAAGTTTAGATTGTGGTAGCCTTTCTAACTAACCCAAGGCCTTTTCTGATCCACTTGTAAATGTCTGTCTGTCTGTCTGTCTGTCTGTCTCTCTCTCTCTCTCTCACACACACACACACACACTCTGTGTCTGTCTCCCTGTTTATATGTATGTATATATACTTACATCTGTGTGTATGTCTGTATATGGGTATGGGTATGTATACGTATGTGTATCTATATGTATATACACAGAATACTTTTAGTTCTCTTTGGATCTCTTCCCCACTCTGCCCAGAATGTAAACTTGAAGGCAGGGAGTATTTTGGTTTTCTCTTTGTATCCCCAGGACCTTGCACATAGTAAGTAAACTTGATTAATTCAATTGGAGTGATATTTCCAAATAGACAAGCAAGAGAACAGTGGGAAGAGTATCTCCTTTCCAAATAATCAATGTCAAAGGTAGCAACCAAAGCATTTATGTGGGGAAAAAGTCCTACAGAGAGAGTTAAGGACCAAAAGGCCTACACAAAATAAAGTTTCATTTTACTTAATCACTTACAAAAAACAAAAGCCCAAATATTTCAACATCTTAAGACCTTCTTGGGCATGTGGAAAATCAGGGAATATTTAGAGGATGGAGTATGATCAAATTCATATTTAAAGCCCAAATGCCACAAAATGTAAGAATTAAAACTGTAGTCTCTTGTAGGAATCCTAGTAATAAAATTTATAACATAAATTTTTTGAGGAGAGAGATTTAATTGTTCTTTTTCTTTTTTATATTTCCAGTACCCAAGGCAATGCCCTTAACATGAAATGGTTTGTTATATTGAATTGAATGAAATCTAATGAGGCTGGCATGAGAGAAGACCCCAGAGCAAAGAAGAAAAAAGAACTGATTTGTGAGTTAATGCCTGGCGTGGCCTACTCCATGTATCACACACGTATTCTTGAACAGTTAGATCAATATTATCTGCAAGCTTAATGAACAGTACATGGCATAACAAATTTACTGCTACCTCCCTGGAACAACATCAGCTAATTGGCATCCTTTATTTACTCCCTTCCTGATAAAATTAAGGCTTTCTTTTAGTTTACACCATGGAAATGCTACAGACATCCAAAGCTTTTCAGGGACAAAAGTCATCAACTTGATAGATATTGATTCTGTAGAATATAGACACCTTTTCTTCAATGGCAGATGTATTTCAAGTGAGTAAAGCCTGTGGAAGGCAGGCAAGATATATCATGATATTATTAGAATAAACTTAATAATAAAGTGAATAAATAGCATAATCTATCCTTTGTCAATCACAAAATAACCTAGATCTCTAGCTCATAAGACTACTGCAACTACTCTACTTTTTTTCCTGAAGGAGTTTGAGCTACTTTATTGGTACAACTGGGAAAGAAACAGAAGGGTCAAGGCAAGCACATACACACTGCTGTCCTTTAGTTCCATGGAAATCAGATTTAAGACTAATGAACTGCCCACATATTATCGAACAAACTGTTACCACCTGAAGCCCTTCAATGGGTTTAACCGAAATAAATATCGAATGTAAATGCAAAAAAAAAATGTAAATGCAGGTTTTGAGTGCTCTGTGAAGACTTCAAATCTCGTTTATTAACAGAACCTTTGTTGATAGACAATAGCAGACGCAGTCTGCCTCCTCACTGTGGCCTTTGAGGTACCCAAGGCTTGCAAAGAAAATTCCACAAATCAAAGAATCCTTAGATGAATTAAATCATGAAAAATGAGAAAGTGGAACCTTGGATCCTCTTTATAATGTCATCTGACATTTTTCTAGTGCTTCAAAGTTGGCAAAGTGTTTCCCATAAGTAGCATCCTTTTGCCGCTCACTTCCCAAACTCTCCTTCACACTGATGGGCTAGGTCCCCAGAGAGCAGGTGATTATCACTCTCAGGGTTCTGACTTTAGCCCTGAGGGAGTTATGTTTCAATTGCTATTGCTCACAAGCTCCTACCAACTTGCTTCTCATTAGTAATCAATCACAGTATTAGCTTTTTAGCCAAAAAAAAATTATTATGATGGTATAACAAGAAGAATAATTACAAACATAGCCTGGAGCCCATGCTCCCATTATTATATATATAGGATTCATGAGGGCAGGAGGCACACAGTACAAAGGTAGTAAGGAACATTTTAGTGAACACACGGCAAAAGGTCTAGAATAACTTTTCTCTTTGTAGTGTTCTCAAGTATTCCTCACTAGGGAACTCTATGAAGGTAAGCCATTCTACTTTTGCACAACTTGTTTGTTGTAAGGAAAAACTTACTCATCTAAAGTTGTGTCTATGCATACCTTCCATATGCTTTATGCATCAACAAATTAGAATATTTTCTATCCCTGAACATACAC
The DNA here is from genome assembly GCF_019393635.1 of Dromiciops gliroides. NCBI lineage: Eukaryota > Metazoa > Chordata > Mammalia > Microbiotheria > Microbiotheriidae > Dromiciops > Dromiciops gliroides. The sequence goes on along the minus strand of NC_057866.1, from coordinate 238,781,379 downwards.
TGAGTCTTCACTATTCCATATACTTGTTCACGTTATTTCCTATTCTTGAATTCCCTCTCTTCTCTTTTTCTCTTAGGGACCTTAGTAATAGCCTTTTAAGAACAACTCAAGGACTTCTGTGAAGAACTGCCAAGACTTCTGTGAAATTTCCCCTGATGCTTCACTCAGTAACAACTTTTGTCCTCAGAACTGACGCAGAATTTTCTTTTGAAATCATTTATTTGTGTGTATGAAGAAGAAAAGAGAAGTGAGAAGCATTGTGGAGGTAGCTGACTGGAAAGGAAAGGTCATGGAAAAGAAATAGTTGAGGAACATCTTGGGACTGGAAATCTGAGTAATAAGAAGGATAGTAATGACTTCAAAATTTTTAAAAGGGAGAGAAGGAGGGAGGGAGAGAGGGAGGGAGGGGGGAGGGAGGAGAGAGAGAGAGAGAGAGAGAGAGAGAGAGAGAGAGAGAGAGAGAAAGGGAGAGAGGAAGGAAGGAAGGAAGGAAGGAAGGAAGGAAGGAAGGAAGGAAGGAAGGAAGGAAGGAAGGAAGGAAGGAAGGAAGGAAGGAGGAAAGAAAGGAGGAAAGAAAGGAGGAAAGAAAGGAGGAAAGAAAGGAGGAAAGAAAGAAGGAAAGAAAGAAAGAAAGAAAGAAAGAAAGAAAGAAAGAAAGAAAGAAAGAAAGAAAGAAAGAAAGAAAGAAAGAAAGAAAGAAAGAAGGAAAGAAAGAAGGAAAGAAAGAAGGAAAGAAAGAAGGAAAGAAAGAAAGAAAGAAAGAAAGAAAGAAAGAAAGAAAGAAAGAAAGAAAGAAAGAAAGAAAGAAAGAAAGAAAGAAAGAAAGAAAGAAAGAAAGAAAGAAAGAAAGAAAGAAAGAAAGAAAGAAAATCTGGACTAGAGTGGGTTTAAGAAAAAATTTAATGGGTACTCTTTCGGACATCTTGACTTCCAGATGTAACACCTAGGTGAATATGTTTGGCAGACCAGTTGGTGATACCTAATTGGAATTCAGTTGCAAGAGTAGGAATGGGTATGTCCAAGTAAGATAAAGGGATTATTATGGTAGAGTGCAGAGGGAGGAGGTGAAAACTAAGGACAGGGCATCTTGGAGGATGTCCATGCAAGTAGAATCAAGACCAAACCGTTTCACATAAGCCAAGGAAAGCCAGAGAATCCAGAAGGCAGGGCTATTCAATTATGTAAAAAGCTATAGTGGTTAAAAGTATAAAGACAGAGAACATTGCTGTGGTAAAAGAGTGAAAAGTTTCTACAAAGTAATGCTGCTGTCTGCTGTTATAAGCCAAATTGCAAGGGTTTGAGAAGTGAGTGGGAGGTAGAGAAATGAATAATGACCTATTTAAAAAAAAAAACTTATAAAAGGGAGGAGAAATACCTTTCAGGGATGGCAGGATCAAGGTTTAAATTTAAAATTTTTTAATCTTTTAACACAGCCATATTTCAAAGACAGACAGCAGAGAAGATGCCAACAGATGGGAGAAACTGAACACAAGATAAAGAGAGGGAGTTCCCAATTTGATAAGATCTGCTAGGAAAACAAGAAAGAAGTCTGGTAGAAATCAAGTTTAGAATATCTCACACAATAGTCTAAAATAAATTGTAATGGGATACATTACTTGAATATCAAAGATCATTTCAAAAATGAGAAGAGATGATCATACATACATTTCATAGTGTGGCAGAGCATGTAAACTCTTAATCCAAACAGATACACAGGCAATTAATAAAAGATAAAAATCAGTAACTTTAATTATGTGAAATAGAAGGCTCTTGCATGAACAAAAGTAATACATCTAGGATGGAAAGCAGTTAAATGTTGGTAGAGAGGGGAACCTTTGCATCAATTTTTTTAGATAAAGGTTTGGTGTCTAAGATAGGCAACTAATACATATAATACATGCAGGCACATACACAAAATCCATTCCTAATTAGATAAGCATTCAAATGATATGAGTATTTCTTAAAAGAATGGAAAACTATTTTTAAAAACCATATGGGGGGGCAGCTAGGTGGCGCAGTGGATAGAGCATGGGCCCTGGATTCAGGAGGACCTGAGTTCAAATCCAGCCTCAAACACTTAACACACACTTACTAGCTATGTGACCCTGGGCAAGTCACTTAACCCTTACTGCCCCGCCCCCTCACAAAACCAAAACCATATTGCAGAATGCTTCAAATTACAAATAATAAGAGAAATACAATTATTCTAAATGCTAACGTTTTATCTTAAACCCACCAAATTGGCAAAGAGGCCTGATGATGGAATAGGCAATATTAGTAGAGAGCAGTTAATTATTACACTCAGGGTTCTGACTTTAGCCCTGAGGGAGTTGAGTTTCAATTGCTATTGCTCACAAGCCCCTACCAACTTGCTTCTCATTAGTAATCAGAGTATTATCTTTTTAGCAAAAAAAAATTACTAGGATGGTATAACAAGAATAATTATAAAAAGAGCCTGGGGACAGCTAGGTGGTACAGTGGATAAAGCACCAGCCCTGGATTCAGGAGTACCTGAGTTCAAATCCGGCCTCAGACACTTGACACTTACTAGCTGTGTGACCCTGAGCAAGTCAGTTAATGCCCATTGCCCTGACAAAAAAAAAAAGAGCCTGGAGCACATGCTCCCATAAATATATACAGGATTCATGAGGGCAGGAGGCACACATTACAAAGGTAGTGAGGAACATTTTAGCGAACACACATCCTTCTCAAGAATTTCTCAGTAGGGAACTGGACTCTGTCAAGGCAGCCCATTCTACTGGTGGAAAGAGAGGCTCACTACTGCATTAGTGGTAGAGCTGTGAATTAGTACAATTCGGAATTATGCAAATAATGTGACTAAAAAGCCTATACTCTTTAATCCAGAGATTCCACTGTTAGGCATATTTTATAGACAGATATAGATATAGATATGTATATGTATGTGTATGTGTATATATATACATATATGTGTGTGTGTGTGTGTGTGTGTGTGTGTTCCAAGGAGGTCACTGACAAAAAGAAATATATAAAAGTAAACGTATACTCTCTATATACCCAAGAAGCACTTTTTTTCTGATAGGAAAGAACTGTGGTGTTGCTGTTTGTCCTTCATTCTCGAAGAGGACCATAACATCAGGATGATGTCATGACTTTCAGTGAACTGGATTTAAGTGAGGGAGGGCTGTGCAAAGTCCAACCTCATTCTCTCTCCTTCAGAATCATCTGGATTCAGTGGTAAGATTATATATCAGGGTGACTGGAAACAGCCCCAGATATTTAAAGTAGTTGGGGTTAAGTGACTTGCCCAGGGTCACACAGCTAGTAAGTATCTGAGGTCACATTTGAACTCAGGTCCTCCCAACTTCAGGGCCAGTGCTCTGTCCACTGCGCTACCAAGTAGATGCTCATTAACTGTGGGACAGTTAAACTGAGGGAAAGGAATGTGAAGGAATATTACTATCCTATGAGAAACAATGCAAACAAATTTAAAAATTAAAAACAAAAACAAGAAACAAATGCATATGATGAATATGGAGAAATGTAGAAAGTGGAGGCAGAAAATTAACATACACAGTGACAAGATTGTAAATGGAATAAAAAATAACAATATAATTATCAAAAATGGATGTTGGAAAATTATTTTTAAAATTCTGATACACCCCCCCCCACCAAAGAAAAAGATATGAGAAGACATCTTCTTTATGAGGGAGAAGAAGTGTTCCAAGGATATGGAATGTTGCATTTGATGTAAATTTTTTCAGCATATTAATTGCTTCTGCTGATTTTTCTTTGTTCTCTTTTTTTTCTTTTTAAAAAACTCTTCATTTTAAATCAGGGGTCCTTAACCTTTTTGTATCATGAACACCTTTTGGCAGTCTCATGAAATCTATGCACTCTTCTAATAATGTTTTCAAATGAATAAAATAAATAATATTATGAAAGAAATGATTATATTAAAATACAGTTAAATAGTAAAAACAAAAATCAAAGACTCCACATTAAGAACCCCTATTAAAAATGGCTCTCTGGGAGGGAAGAATAAAAAAAGAAATCATTTTTTAAAGGTACCCAAAGAAATAGACTTCAAATTTAATAACAGTGGTTGCCTACCATATTTATAGACAGAAGGGGTGGCCAAAAGCAAGTAGACAAGTAGAGAGTGAAGATGAGACATTCAGGAAGTGGTAAGAAGGATAAGCTACAAGAGGAGGGGAGAAGGGAACCACTAGACCAGAGACTTACAACTTCATAACCTTGGTTATCTTAGGGGAGAAAGTACTTCAAGACAGTTATTATGTTTCCTTTATTTAATGCAATTTGTCATTTGATACTTCCTTCATATCACAATGCTTTCTATTTTAAGTAAATTGTCCTTGTTCCCACTACTAAATGGGGTCATGTGTTAAATTCTAACTGAAAGGAGTAGATTCATCAGGCAGGAACTTGTGAGTGTTACCATGAATAGTTTTGAACCCGGTCAGATCTTTCTCAGAGGAGCCATTTAGGGTACTACCACCAGTGGGCTAATTCATAAGGTGTAATATTTACTTTTCTTAATTTGGGGGAGACTTTTTGCAAGTCTATTTTTAGTATTAACACTTAGGATACTTTATGATTACAATTTGGCTAAAATAGCACCATGAATGTCCAGTGACTGGAAGTTTGTTGCACTGGAGCAAAACTGAATGAACCCTGATCCAGAACTAATAAATAAACTATGACAGCCTTTCTACTTTCTTCCTGCCTCCATCTTCACTTTTTTTTTTAGCTCAGTCTTAACTTTCTTGGATGGTTCATACTCCTGCATCTTCACTAATAAGCTAATGTTAGACACCTTGGCCAAGGTTGTGGGATGTAGGCCTTGAAGCTTGCTTACACGCACCTTCTAATGCATGACTGAAAAATGAAATTCTCAGAACCCTGGAGCCCATGACTAATCAGATACATCCCCTCTCAAACATTCCTTATTCATATCTGAGATCAAAAATAATATGTGCACATCTCTCTGTCTAAGAGAGTCTTTAACTGGCCACCTGGATCAGGGGACACCCAAGCATCAGAGGGTGTAGAGTGAGTGAAGAACTTTAAATCACAGTAATAAACCAAGTTATAGTTTATTCTCTGGAGCAACTGGAATGAATATGAAGCACAAGAACACTGAATCAGGACAATGAAGTCACCACAGAGGGCCCAGGTGGATAGATTACAGTAGCCTTATTTTATACTCAGATTACTGATCAAGGTACATGGACTTGCAATAAAGAAGGGGGGTGGGGAAATTTCTAAAATGGGTTGTCTTTTTCTATTAATGAGAATATGTAAGAATTCCAATTCAATCATTAATGATTAACTCAACAGACTTTACAGGTTGCAGGTTGGCTCATTTCAAAAGAAAAAAAACCCATATTCAAAGAACCTCGAATTAGTTCAGTGGAACTTCATGTCCTGGGTCACCGTGCTTTCTTTCTCTATTATTGTCAAGCTCAATTGGGCTACAGGACCTTGACAATAAACACAGAACTATATCTCAAGATTAGTAGGCAAAACTAGGACGGGAAATAAAGATACATCGTTTTATTGATGACGTTTAAAAAAGCTATAGGGATGGAATAGAGAAAGGGGGAGGATTCCACCTGCAGAAACACTGGCTCATCTGAGAAAGTATTACTTTGTTGTATCATACTGCAGCTGTCTGTGAATTCTGAATTTGAAACCATAATTTTAATAAAAAGCAGGAAACCAAAAACTATAGAAAAACAGAGAAGCAATATTAATAGCTACCGTGGATAAAAGATTAGCCTGTTAATCAGTACAGATTCTGATAGGAAATTTTCCAAGTCAGAGCACTTGGATAATGTCTGTGCTAATTAAAAGTCATACTTCATATCTGAGTGTTCCAAAAGGAAGAAATAAAAATAAACCAGGGCATTATAATTTAATTCCCATCAGGTCAGTGAAGACATAGACTATGGTACAAAGTTAAAAAAAAAAAAACGTGCTGAACACAGCCTATAGGCAAAATAATGTAATTTGGATTAATCAAGGATACTGAAGAGATTCATGTTACCAATTCTAATTGAAGATGTCTGGAAGAACAGAAATAAACATAGATAGATAGATAGATAGATAGATAGATAGATAGATAGATAGATAGATAGATAGATAGATAGATAGATAGATAGATAGATAGATAGGCAGGCAGGCAGGCAGGCAGGTAGGCAGGCAGGTAGGTAGGCAAGTAGGTAGGCAGGTAGGTAGGTAGGTAGGTAGGTAGGTAGGTAGGTAGAGATAACTAATGGACAGAATGATTGATTGACTGCCTGATTGATTTCTGGGTTCAAATACATCTGTTCTCCCCAAAGACCTAAAATGTCCAAGAGTCAGTATGATAAACTGGGCTAAGGCAAACTAAGTGGACAAAGACTCGACATTCTCTCACAGGACCAGGCTAGTGTCAGAAGTCTGTCTTTACCCATCAAATACTGGAAGGCAGATGGTGAGCTTACAAGGTCATACTCCAGTAAATCACCTGACCTCCAGCCACCAGAAGCAACTAGGTGGCTTAGTGGATAGAGCACTGGGCCTGGAGTCAAATCTGGCCTCAGACTATTCTTAGATTGACACCCCTAGGTATGTCACTTAACTGCTATCTGCCTCAGTGTCTTCAAGTGTAAAAGAGGAATAAGGATAGCACCTACCCACAAGGGTTGTTGTGAGGATCAAACAAGGTAATATTTGTAAAGTGCTTAGCATAGCGCCTAGTGTACAGTGAGTGCTATACAAATGCTAGCTATTAGTAGGTACTTAATAAATGCATGTTTTCTCACCCACCCCTCCCCTTCACCTCCAGAGCAGGGTAGCTCAAAAAAAGAAGTTGGTGGGTTATTAAAATCCATTCTTGTCTGGAAGAATAAGATCGTTAAACATTGGTGTTGGCCAGAAATAATAAGCAGACCAGAGAAAATACTAAAAGACTAATTATTAAAGATGTACTGTGTGCCAGGCAATGTACTAAGTAGACCAATGAAGACGTAGAAACAAAAATGAAAAGCAAACTCAAAATATAAGCCAAGTACATACCAAGTTATTTGTTTGGGATTGGGGAAGATTTGTGCACCCTTGCAAAAGGCAGGATTAAGAAAAGGCCCCACATAAAAGACATTGATCAAGCGGAGTTTTGAAGAAAGCTGAGGATAATATCAGGAACAAACAGAAAGGGTTAGAACATAATGAATATCATATGCAATAGAAGGAACAAGAGATGGAATATCATATGAATATGGAGAATAGCAAGGAAGCCAAACCTAGTATGCAATATAGTCTAAAGGAAAATACATATTTTGTTCTCATTTTGTGTCACTTCAGTGTTATTTCACTTAAGAATTTTTTGGTAAAACAGGTGAGGCGCCAAATTACAATATAAATAAAAACAGTAGGTTGGAAAAGAGAATCTCTAAAAATTACTATGAAAGTATCACAGCCCTTTAGAGAGCCATCTACCATAGCAGGTTATAAAGATACATTTTATGTAGGGGGAGAAAAGTGGCAAGTATCACACGTGCCATTTCATTTTAAATCTCTAAACATTTTGGTTATAGAAGTCTCCAGGCATTCCCTTCATGTGATACTAAATGTGCTATCATACAGCTTAATAACTGTGTAACCCAGACCCGTTGTTTTTCAGAAGAAGACACTGATGCTCAAAGTGACTTGTCCAAGGTCACAAAGGTTCTAAGTGAGGAGCTGAAACTGAAATTCAAATATTCTGACTTCGATTGTTCATTATGCTACATCTCACTGCAAGGGTTTTCCAATTTCAATCCTAAGACCCCTTAAGTGACAAATTTGAGAGCCTTTTCTGGGTCCCAATGCGACTTTGCATCCTCTTTGCATTATCTGATCCTGCTAAATACCTCCCCCTCCTAGTAGACACTCCTCACCCTTTTTCTCCTGGCAGCTCAAGGTTCAAAGTCATCTCATCAATTCCCTCCCTTGCGTTCAACTATTTTTTCCTTGCAGAATAGTCTCTCTCCTGAATACCAGTCCTGCATTACCAACTGCCTTCTGAACATTTCCAAGTAAATATCCTATTTGCAACTCAACCCAATATGTTCAGAAGAGAAGTAATTATCTTTCCAAACCCCAAAGCCTCCCCTCTCCCTAACTTGCCTATTTCCAATAAGAGCATCTCCGTCTTTTGAGTCCCTCAGATTTAAAACCTTGGAGTCATCCCTGACTCTTTCCTCTCCCCTCCCTCCCTCACTTCTCATGTCCACTAAGTTGACAAGTCTTCTTCATTCTATCTCCACAATATACCTACAAATTATCCTCTTCTATTCATTCATACAACCGTGCTCTAATACCTTTCTCCTGGCCTAGTTCAATAGCCTTCAATTTGGTGCCCCCTTCTCCAATCCCTCTTGCATATGATTTCCTTTCCTTTCCTTTTCTTTTTTTTTTTTGGTGAGGCAATTGGGATTAAGTGACTTGCCCAGGGTCACACAGCTAGTAAGTGATAAGTTTCTGAGGCCGGATTTGAACTCAGGTACTCCTGAATCCAGGGCCGGTGCTCTATCCACTGCGCCATCTAGCTGCCCCCATATGATTTCCAAAGTGTTATTTCTAAATCACTAGTTTAACCCTGTTCAAAACACTTGTAAAAACAGAAATTCCTTTACTGGACTTTTAAAGCTCTTCACAATCTAACTCTAGTCTTGTTTATTCCCTATACTTTTTTCTTTCTGCGTATTACGTCACAGTCCTACCAGTGTCCCTCCCTGCCCCATCAATGGCACCCCATCTCCCAGCTCTCTGTCTCCACACAGGTGGCTGTCCTTCCTTCATGCCTCTGATCTAGTTTTCTCCAAACCTTGATTCAAGTGCCACCTGCTACAGGAGGAAATCCCAGGCACAGGAAAGGGAAGATGAAGACGCCAAAGACAAACTTGACTACCTTGCAAATCTGCCTTGATTCTCATACACATGGTCACAATACCACATGGATTATCTTTGAAATGTTTAGTTGCATGCTTGCCTAAGAAGCCTTTCATCAATCTGGACAAAGATGGTTTTCATCAATTATCCTCAAGAATTATGGAGCAAGAGAGCCAAATGGGGAACGAAGGAAAAGCACTAAGAACCTATTTTTTAAAATCTGAGAAATATATCAGAACTTGCTATGCTAACTTTTTTAGTCATTGTGAAAATCCATTAATATAATTTATAGCCCCTGAATTTGTACTGAAGTCTTATTCAAACCCTTCATCATCACATGGAATCATGTTGGGTTCTGGAAGATATCAGTAGAGCATAAATTCTCTCCACTTTTACCAGGTTGGAAGGCATCAAGTACAAGCCTGATAGTAAATTAGGACTCTGTCGTCTATGAAAAGGTTCATCACCAGAACATTAACCACCAGGTGATGGAGTTCCTAGTCATATCAAGTCATAAAGATTCCCTCCTAGGACATAGATTGTGATCAGCCCTGATGCATGAAATTATATGTCTACAATACAACACTTAAAATGAACCAATTTCCTCTTTTTTCTGGACATTTCCATTTCAATACATGTCACCTTGAACCCAAAATGTCTAACACTGGATTCATCATCTTTCTTTCCAAATCATCTAAACCTGACTTTTTTATTTCCAGAAAAGAGTACCACCATACCCTGGTTATCCAAGCTCAAAAATCTGAATTTACAACCAGTATAAACAAATACTCTTATTTAACACATCCTTTCTAACAGCTGCAGCTTCTGTCTCTACTTTTCCCTTTCTACTGCCAGCACCACAGTTCAGGCCTCATAAATGCACATCTAGCAAAAGACCTTTCACGGGTAATATGATCACTGGATCAGAGATTCAAAGATGAAAGGACTCTCTACCTCCAGCCTTTCCTCCTTCCAAACTATTCCTTTGCACTGCCAATGGATTAACTTTCCTAAAGCACCAACACTTGCCTGCTTCAAGCCTTCATTAATTAATTTCCCACCCCATAAGATAAACCCCAAACTCACAGTGATTTTGAAGCAAGGTAACTCCTTAGGCTCAGGAAAAAACAAACCAAACAAACAAAAAGCCACAGTTCTTGAGGGCCTTAAGTAAACAAAGTCTTAAAAACTAAAATAATGGAATTTCAAAACAGAAACTATTAACAACAACAACAAGTTCTAGCTGAAGCAGCAAGGCAACCTGAACAAGAGATAGTAGGGATGTGCCAGGCAAATCAAATCACTATCACCACACTGTCACGGTTAAAATTGCCCAGACTCTATTGGTCAAAGCTTGACTTCCTTGTATTACAGTGGTTATAAATGTCCCTTATTTCCTACCCAAATGTTCACAGGACTTCAGAAAGAAGTCTGGGTGAGAGGGAGAAGGGGACACATATTACTCCCAATCCAACGAATAAAAATTTCCAAATAAAATATAAAAAAATGGAACCACAACTTTGGTCTGGAAAGACGTTGGAGAACCATGATCTAGGCTGGGTAGGCTAAAAGATTTGTTCTGGAAGTTAGACAGTCAAGCTGCTCTAAGGGGGAAATGCCTGATGTTAAGTTAGCGATTGTTGAGTTTTCAGCTTTTTTGGGGGGAGTTGGGGTGAGGCAATTGGGGTTAAGTGACTTGCTTAGGGTCACACAGCTAGTGTTAAGTGTCTGAGGCTGGATTTGAACTCAGGTCCTTCTGAATCCAAGGCCAGTACTCTATCCACTGTGCCACCTAGCTGCCCCACAAGAATTTTCAGCTTTTTAAAAATACGGACGTGTATGCTTATGTATGTGTGTTGACCTGTTATTTCATGAATACAGGTACTCCTTTCAACAATGCAGACAATGACTCATCCACATCTTCCTCTACACATCCCTTATGCTCCTATAAAAGGCACCCAACCAAATCATCTTGTCCTAAATCAGGAACTGACACATTGGTGAGCAGCATTTGGCCTTGGCCTTGACCAACAAATTTGGCTTTGATCCCAACAAAACCCTTGATTCCCTCATTTAAAATGAAATTATTTTTCAAATGACAACACTTTTGTTCAATTAAAGAAAAAAAATTAAATATTTCTAATGAGGTGACAGATAACATCTTATTTTTAAATGTTTTTAAATCTTCAAGTTTTTAAAATTACCTTTATTAAGCTTTTTGGCCCCCCAAAAAAGTAATTTAAATTTCCTTTATTATTTTATAAGACAATTTTCCCCACAGGAAAGGGTTCATAGATCAGTCTGATATTTGTGCCTGATAACACTAGGGGGCATGGTGGACAACACTGAGTCTTAAATCAGGAAGATAAGACTCCAATCCTAACCAGCTGTATGACCCTAGTCAAGTCACTTAATCTCTGTATGCCTCAGTTTTTCCATCTGTTAAATGGCGATAATAATAGCTCCCATTCCCAGAGTTGCCCTGAGGATGAAATAAGAAAATATTTGTAAAGACCTTTGCAAACCTTAAAGGGCTACATAAATGATAACTTATTAAATACTTTTGTCAGGTCCAGCCCATTTGCAAAAAATGACTAGTTTTTGAATATGCACAATACATAATCCATCCACATTAGCATCTGATTAACAATAGACAAAGTATCATTCCCTTCTTCTGGTGCCTCTCATTGATTGGCCTAATTAACTGTAAAAGGGGGATCTTTTAACCCCACCTCCTGAAGACATCCTCACTAACCATTCACAACTTGAAAACAAAAACATGCCCAAGTATAGATTCCCTTAATTTTTCTTTAAAAAGGGGCAGCTAGGTGGCGCAGTGGATAGAGCACCGGCCCTGGAGTCAGGAGTACCTGAGTTCAAATCCGGCCTCAGACACTTAACACTTACTAGCTGTGTGACCCTGGGCAAGTCACTTAACCCCAATTGCCTCACTAAAAAACCAAAAGACCAAAAAAAAAAATTTTCTTAAAAAAAAAGCTTCAGTAAGGTAGATAATTCAGTAAACTATCGATCTGTTACTTCATTCATGCATATGGTCCTTTTCTTTTAGTGAAACAATGTGTATATCTGCAAAGCTAAATGTCATAAACACAAATGTACAGCTTTTATGATCTGTTAAAGTGAGAAAATATATTTTAGATACATTTCTTCCCTGAACTGAAAAAAAAAAATCAAAGAAAAAGTGTGTGCTGGTGACTTTTAAAAGTCATATGTGTAAAGTGGAAGAAGCTACAATGTGTGTGTGTGGGGGGGGGGGGGGTTCCTCACTCATATCGTGTAGATAACCATGTCAACAGTACACATGAGCATGCAGAGAAATTCACTGAGGCATTTGAAACTTCTTTCATCTAAGGATTAAAAAGATTACTCTGAAATCTCATCACTTGCCTGATGCTCAGAATCTATGCAATAAGAGGTACCCACTTACTGACTTTAGCAATCTCGAAGGGCACTCCTAGCTTAATTTCAGAAAGAATGTCTACTACACATATTCAAAAGTTCTCGAACTTTCCCCTTGTATCCCATTCTACTCCTCAGTTTTCAGTTTAAATTAAATTACATTTTAAATCTGTAACCTCTCATATACTTATTTACAGGTATGCTTTGATGCCAGCTGGGGTGTTAGGGGGGGATTTACTCCTTGGTCCTTCTGAAGTTTCAATTATTTCTATTCCTCCCCCCCCCCCCGACCCCAGCCCCAAAGAGATGGGTAATAAGGAGCTGCTGTAGTCTTTCTGTTAGAAAATGACATGCAATCGTCATCCCCCCCGCCTCTCACACCCGGCATGCCGCAGCAAAGGAGGGGGCCCCCACAATCGGGCAGCCTTCTCCATGTGGCCGCCCCGCCGGTGGCCGCTCACCCTGGGCACTGGCCCGGGTCCTCGCTGCTGCAGGGCGGTGCGCCGGGAGAAGTGAAGAGTCCACTAATGACTTACCTCCTGACTCAAGGCAGACTTGCTCTTTGAGCTTTTTTCCCCTCCCTTGTCATAGCTCCGTGCCAAGGTGTTATGATTCAGCAGGGAAAGCTTGAACCTCCTGGTCAAAAAGACATCTTTTTTCCCCCAGCAGTGGCAATCCAAACTCCAAGTTGCCTCCCCTGCACCGAGGGCTTTTTTCTCCTTGCCTGCCTGCCCTAGCCCCGGTCCCCGGTCCCCGGCCCCCTCCTGGAGGCGGCCCTGGAACGTAGCGGTCTCTAAATATTGGCCCTCCCCACCACTTGCCGGGCTCCGCTGGGCTCGCCGCGCTGCGCTCCGCGCCGCTGCCTCCGCGCCGCGGGCTCAGGTCTGTGATATTGAACACCCCGGGCAGACACGGGCGGGCGAAGTGCTCTCAGCTGCTCCCACGAAGCGGGCGATTGGCTCGCTACCCCACGGCCCTGGGCCTGCCTGGAAATACCATTTTGCTGCCAGCTTTACAGATGCTCTGGGCCTTTCCTGAGGCCCAGATCAGGCACAGAAGGGCAATTATGAGGGCCGCCTGAAGAAATACGGCTTTCTCCAAGCAGGTGGAGAGGAGAGGGGTGGGCAGAGGGGAGGAAGCGCTGCCTTTGTTTTGGCTCAAGGATCCGATCTCCAATCCCCTTTACGGGGCCTTTTTACCTAAATGTTATTTAATTAAGCCCATAAAATGTAATTACTACACAATGTCAGTGTCCAAAAAACCGAAGAAAGTATTTTCTTTATTACTTGGGAAAGTTTTTTTTCTTCAAAGTAGCTTTTCATTGGCCTGAAGGCTACAATGGACGAAGGAGCTCCCAGAAAAGTTTGAGCATTTGCAGTTTATTTTCAGGAGAGTTGGATGGGGTTTGTTCAAGAAACTGCCCAAAAGTTCAATACTAACCAGATCCTCCGTTTGTTGGCAAAAAAATTTCCACACTGGCATTCTCTAATTTTTTTTTTTAAATAAACTGATGTATACTTTAGCCTAGAAAGTGCAGTTGCAACTCTTGCTTCTTCGCTCTTATTTGGAAAAGACTTTTGTTTCTTTTGTTTATACTAAGTATACTACTGAGAAAAACACACAACATCCCCCAGCGCCTCCATTTCCTCTCCTGTAAAAAAAAAAAAATAGAGGAGAGGGTGGCCTCAATGGCTTCTAGGATCCCATCCAGCCCAATTGTCCCATATTGACATACATGTTTAAAAATGAAAACAAATGCAGACTTTGTAAATGGCAAAGGGAATGTGATATTCAGAAATGATGTCAGTCAGAGAGACTAAATACTAATTGATGTCCATAAGAGGAAAAAAAAAAGATGATTAGCCAATGCATGCATTCATGTTTTCTTTATAATCCTTTTGTTAAAAAATGTTTTAAATGATTTGTTTTTGCATGTCTATTTATAGCTATGAGTTACTTAACATGTGCTTGAATTTCACCCATTTAGCATTCCCTAACAGGGGCCAAGGCTTAGCCAACACTTTTACAAGCTGACACTTAACAGAGATATAAAGCAGTACTTACACTAAGGGAACTGATATGTTTGGTCACAACAAAAGTGCAATCAAAACCCAAATTAATAAATTTGCTCATTTTTCTTTTGTGCAACACTCGTTGCTAAAGAGTATTTACAGTAGGTTGGTTATCATGTCATAAGCACACAAAACAACCACAACAGGAAGATAAGCTGTTCCCTGTATGTTAACCTAAGGTTTCAAGAGGATGCTATCCAAAGGAGAAAATCAAACAAAGTTTCATGATGCAGCAGTTTAAACAGCTCTATTAGCTGACTACTACCTCTCCACTTCACTACTGATTCAAACCTGTACAGTATTTTTAAAAACTGCTTTATTCGGAATCCTAATCAGGAATTAAAGGGTAGTACTCACAACCTTTTGCTTTTTTTCATTAATAGCATTTATTCCATGGACAAATCACTCAAGCTCTCAGAGGTCTTTAAGACTCAAGCTACAGAGGAAGAGGAGAAGTTGAGATGCCCTGGCAGATGTTGTTTCCTCCTGACAAAGTTCCCCCTTCCAATGAAACCATAAGCCCAGGCCTTCTTGCTTATCCCCCTACCTATATATTCTATTCAGTTCTCTTCAGCCAACACTTATCAAATGCCCACTATGTGCTAGGTGCCTGGGGATGCAAAGGCAAAAAAAATGAAGACGTCTCTGCCCTCAAGTAGCTTGAATTCTTCTAATTTTTGGTCCAGATCTATGATTGTATTAGTGTAGGGAAGTCCATGGGAGAAAACCCCTTCTACCAAACAACTCAACCCCTTCCCTGCAACTTAAGAGTATTAAAAAGTTAACTGACTAGGGGGCAGCTAGGTGGCACAGTGGATAAAGCACAGGCCTTGGATTCGAGAGGACTTGATAATTACTAGCTGTGTGACCCTGGGCAAGTCACTTAACCTTCCTTGCCCCGCTTGCCCCCCAAAAAAGTTACCTGACTCCTGAAATGGTCTATAACTTGCCCACATTCACATGGGACTTCTTGAGACTTCAAGGCCAACTCTATCCACCATGATTACCCACTGCTTCTCTCTCCTTACAGAACACTGTCAATCTACTTGTCCTTGGCCTTCTTTGTTCTTTTAAAGGAAACCAAATTGGAGTAATCATTAACTAGAGAACTCCTTCCCAAAAAACTAGACACAATTTACTTTTAGAGCAAGAGTTCATTTATGAAGGATAATTAAATAACCTGGTGGAAGTTTACAGGGAGACTACATGAAGTCCTGAATAATTAGATAACATAAAGTAATAATTTTATACTGAGGGAAAAAGCAATAATTTAAATATGTTACCTGTGCTTTAGATAGTATAAAGCAGTGTTGTGTCTATTCTAATATAGTCATAAATTTTATGTATATTCATAAACATATATATGATCCATATATATATATATATCTCATTTCAACGTTACCCACTGTTCAAAAGTAGTCAGAATTTAGAATTTTATTTACAAGAATTAAACTATTAGTAATTAAGTTATTTTTTCCCTAACTTCAACATTTTAATATAGTTGCTACAGTATAACTATAAAATTACAGAATCATAAAGTCATAAATGTCTGGAAAGAAAATGAGTCAGGAATGCAGGGAAGGCAATCTGAGACTTTTTATTGTTTAAAAATTATAGGTAATAAGTTTTTAATAGAAACAGATTCAAAATGCCTACTTTATATTACTAACTAGACCAATAACTGGCTCACAAAAATGGAAAAATTACCTAACCTTTATGAGTTTCAATTTTTCCACCTAAAGAATGAAGTTGATAATATAAATAAATCTCAGTCAATTCAACAACTATATATTAAACCTTGTTAATGAACTATTATGAACCCAAATAAAAAGGTTAGTGTTGACCGTCTTGAGTTCATGGAATGAACAGCAAAAGAGAGCTCCCAGTGTATCCTTGGGCAAGTTCTTAGGGCAAGATATGAGGTGAGTTTCCCTCTCCTCATTCATGAAATGAGGAAACTCACACTTTGAATTGCTATCTGCCACAGTCACTCTGGAGATCAAGTGTGATAACCTACATAACACACACACACTGCAAACCTTACATTGCTAAATACATGTTGGGTCAGCTGCAATGATCACAGGATCCAAAAATACAGGACTGAGAAGGCCCCTAACCACTTCATTCATTCTCCAGGAAAGAGGCCCAGAGAGATTAAATGATTTTCCCCAGCTCACAGAGATAGGAAAAAGCAGAAGCTAAATAGGAACCAAGGTCTTTTGACTCTGGCTTTTATCACTATGCTTCATTAGATTCTTTCAATTAAATTCAACAGGTCAGAAAATAAAAAGTGTCTATGTTGTGCTAAGCACTAACCTAAGGTGCTCTAGAGATAAGAAATGTGATCCCTCAACATAATCACACAAGGAAAAGAGACTGCCCAGGATTTTCCCTCATTTTTTTTTTGTCTTCCAAAAAGGGAATCATTTATTTTATGAGACATTCAGACTTGTATTTTAGAAGATAATTCAGAAACTTTCTATAGTGCTTCAAGCATGAATTGAGTACCTATATGGGCATCCTTATCCTCATTCTATGTCTATGTAAGATTAAAAAAAACTTCAAGACCAAATTGCTCCACTACACTAAATATATTTTTTTGTTTGTTTAAAGTAATAAACATTTTTATTTGTAGTTTGGGGATTCAATTTTTATCCCTCTTTTCCTCCCTGAGGCAGTACGCAATCAGATACGGTTTATACATATATGATTATGTAAAACATTACCATATCAATCATTTTGTATAGGAAAACTTGAATGAAAGAAAAAAATAAAAGGAAAAATAGCATTGTTCAGTCTGTGTCCATCAATATCAGTTCTTTCTTTAAAGGTGTATGCTTCATCAATAGTCCTTTCGGATTGTCATGGATCATTGTATTGTTGAGAATAGTTCAGTAATTCAGAGATCTTCATCAAACATTATTACTGTCTCTGTGCACAATGTTCTCTTGGTTCTGCTCACTTCACTATACATCAGTTCATACAAATCTTCCCAGGCCTTTCTGAAATCATCCTGCTTGTCATTTCTTATAGCACAATAATATTCCATCACCATCATATACCACAGATTGTCTAGTCATTCCCCAATTGATGGTCATTCCTTTGATTTTCAATTCTTGGCCACCACAAAAAGAGCTGCTATATTTTTGTACAAAAAAGGTCTTTTTCTTTTTGGGGGGATGTCAATGATTTTGCCTCTTTCTAAGGAAGAATTAAGTGGGATAAAACTCTACTCTTTGAATTTAAATCTATTTGGAAAGAAGCAAATTTGTGGAAAAGCTCATGCTAGGATGTTTTCTTTTTTAACTAATGGAAACATTAGGGCATCTCTTAAGATAGAGAAGTTCATTGTATCTCCTTCATAGTACCTTTATATGCTCAGGAGCTAATGAAAAGTGCCTTTTTTTTTTTAAATTAAGTCTGTGGTTTATTCCTCAGACACAGAAAAGAACAGAAACAGGTTCTTACTGGTGAATTCAACAAGCATTTATTAAGCAAAAGGAGTGTGATGAGGGGACATGGTAGACAGCTCCCTGCCCTCCTCCAGTAGTATTTACTGAGCATCAAGTGAATGCATAGAAGGTGGGCTCCCAGCACCCTGGCTGGACCGCCACGATGATTGGATGGGGTCTCCTGAATGTAGTTCACAGATGATAAACAAGTAAGGATGGGTCACAAGTCTCTCAAACCCACTGGGCTATTGGGAACATTTGCAATTCACTATGCTCACCAGCACTTTTTATACAGAAACAAACTTACTGCTATCCTAAGAGCATCTACAAAAATTATGTGCCTATGTTGTACATTGATATTCTCTGCTAGAATATACTTGATCTCAATCAACAAACACTTAGTAGGTATTTACTAAGGGCTAGGAACTATACTAGATGTAGGAATCTAAAGACAAAAATTACAATCTATCAAGGGAGACAGGTAAGTGCACACAAATGTATACAGGGAAAATATGCACTGTAAGTACAAAATAAATACAAGGAAATAAGTAAGTTACTTGTTATGGGTTCTTTGAAGGAAGAAATAAAGGAAACAAGCATTTATTAAATATCTACCATGTGGGAGGCATTGTACTAAATACTTTATAAATCAATAGGACATTGGTGTTATTAATGTTCCCATCTTAAAGATGAGGAAAACCGAAGCAGAAAACAATTAAGTGATTCACCCAGAGTCACACAGGTAGTAAATGTGTGAACCTGGATTTTAATTCAGGTCTTCCTGCTACTAGGCCCAGTGCTTCTACCCACTGTACCACTTAGCTACCTTTGACAGACTATATCTGTAGACCAAGCAAGCTGAGTAGGCAAGGGCAGTAGTGATGAATCTTCTGGCCTTGGTGACCCAGGATAAAAGACAATGAACTAGGAAAAACAGCTTCATGAAACCAAGTGGGAAGGGAGGAAACAAGCATTTACATGGCACCTGCTACTTACTTCACTGTGTGAAGTGTTTGATAAATGTTATTTCACTGGATTCTTATAACATTACAAGGTTCTTATTCATCCTATTTTACATTTAGGGGAACCGAGGCAGACTAACTTGACTATGGTCAGTCGGCTAGTAAGCTAGAAAGGCTGAATTTGAATTCAGATTTTCCTGCTACCAGGCCCAGCATACCATCAAACAGCACCATTTAAGTTACCCCTAAGTGGAATGTAATTTAAATATATTTCTTATTGCTCACTGCTAAAGTTCAATTATGTGCCAATTTACAAATGTAATAATTATACTGCAAGTGAATTACATGCAAGTGAATAAAACTATCCAATGTAATAGAAATATAGGCTGTGACTTACAGTTTTTCCAGTTATTTTTTTTTCAACACCAGGACAAATGTGTGCACCTGATAGAGAGTCTAAAATTTATCTTCTTTCTTCTATCTTCTTTCTAACCAAAGAATTCAATTTCAAATGGAAGCAACTTTTTGTCATGCATGGATTGAGGTCTTGAATGAAAGTCAGAACAGAATCTGAGTTCCAATTCTACAAATACCCCTCCCTGACTCCTGGTACCACTGAATTTCCTCTAGCCTTCTCTCTCATGCCACTCTTGTGTTGCATTATGGGAAAAGTTTTGCTCTCACCTCTCAACTATACCTTCCTAATACCTTGGGATTTCACCCTTCCCTAGGATATTTGGATTTTAATAGGAAACCTGAAAATCAAAATGCCTTTAAGTCCTAAGGTAATGAGTCACTAACATGTCATGGCTAGTAACAGGCTAGTATGAAGGATATTTAAAAGCTAGGGGAGGGGCAGCTAGGTGGCCCAGGGGATAGAGCACCCGCCCTGGAGTCAGCAGTACCTGAGTTCAAATCTGGTCTCAGACACTTGACACTTACTAGCTGTGTGACCCTGGGCAAGTCACTTGACCCCAATTGCCTCACTAAAAAAACCAAAAAACCAAACCAAAATAAATAAATAAATAAAAGCTAGGGGCCTTTGAAACCCAAATACAGATTTAACTGATAGATTGGGATGTTTCTGCCCTATTACAGCAGACCAAAGAAAAGAGGAAACATTTAGATTAGCACATTTTCTATTGTGTTATTAGCAACTGGGCACACTAGAAATGCTAGCTAGCCATCATCATCATCGTCACAACTGTCTCCAAATGAACATACTATCCCTGACTCCAAATGGGCACAGATCAGTGGAACTGACCAGACCTTGACTGTTTTAAAGATTCTGATTATTCACTGGATAGGACTAGCCTATGTAAGGAAGTCTCAAGAGGACTTCTATATATCTGAATTCCATTTATCCAGTTTCTGAATAGGATATGTTTTCTATATCACAGTATAGAAAAGCACCTGTTTTTATGTCACACTGCCCACAATGGATATTGATTGAAGATCTCTGTTAAATGTCACGAACTGCAATACAATCAGCCATAAATAGTCGTGGAGGAAAACACAAATGTTGTTAAGGTCAAATCATCAGGAATTCTTGAGTCGTGGCACTATAAATTACTAAATGATAAAAATCAATATCCTTTAAGCAGGCTTCACCATTCATTGTCAGGAAGAAATTAATCTTACTGCCCTCCTCCTCCCCACTGTTGGAGCACCCTAACAAACAGTGAAAGCCTGCAACGTGGAAGAAAAGCCAAAGAGCCAAATCCCTGAAACCAAAGGTTTTATGAAAATTATTCAATTCCATTTACTGATTTACTGAAAGTGACTGGAGAGTCAACATTAATAATTATGCTACTTACTAATGACTTCTACCAATAAATTGCCTTTTAAAACACCCTGGTATTACATTTTTAAAGGGGAACAAATACCCCAGTGCTGATTTAAGTATAAGATACAGACTGATTTTTACAAACCAATTTCATGTTCCCAAACATCTAGGCAAGGAAAAGGAAAGAGTGGTCAGGAAGACCTAAGTTCAAATCCTGTTTCAGACATTTACTACCCATGTGGCCATCTCTCAGCTTACATTTCCTTATCTATAAAATGGTGGTAATAACAGCACCCACCCCACAACATTGTACTAAAGATCAAATGAAATAATATGTATACTACACTGCAAACCTTAAAATGCAATATAAATTATTAGTATCTTCAAAAGAATTGTTGATGCTATTCAGTCATGTCCAACTCTACGAGGACGTTGTTCACGGGGTTTTCTTGACAGAAATCCAAGAGTGGTTTGCCATTTTCTTCTCCAATGTATCTATATTTTTACAGATGAGAAACTGAGGCAAACAGTGATTAAGTGACTTGCATAAAAGCCTGATTTGAATTCAGCTCTTCCTGATTCCGGGCCTGGTGCTCTATCCACTGAGCCATCTACCTGGCTCCTTCAAAAGAATTACCTGAGTTCAAGTCCCAGTCCCAGCTCTCCCACTTAGGATTGTGGGTCGAGAGCTGCAAAGGTGTTTAGAGGTCTTTGATTTCAACCACCCTCACTTTACAGATCAGGAAACCCAGGGAGTTTCAATGATTTGCCCAAGGTCACACAAGTACCAAACCTCAGAGGCAGAACTGAACTCGTGGTCTTCTGCTGTTGAATGAGATGTTGTTCTTTCCACTGCCTCTACTTCCTACTTGTGAGATCTCTTTCAGGACTCAGATTCCTTATTGTCAAAAGCAAAGGGAGCAGACCAGATAACCTCAAAGATATCTTTCAGCTCTAAATCTATGGTCTTATGAAATGCTAATGAGTATAAAGCAAAGGTTTAAATATATGTGTGTGTGTGTGTGTGTGTGTGTGCATACCCACGTACATAAATATATAAATAAAATAAAACAAGGAAAATTTCTAACCCATTGCTCAACATTTTCATAGTACGCAAATACCAGTATACTATGGCTATGAGAAAAAGGTACACCAAAGCAAAAAACTAGAAGCTGAAGTTCTAATCCCAGTATAAAAAGATAATAATGTAACATTTCCTCAAGGTTAAAGGTTAAAAAAAACCACAAAGACTTGTTAGTAGAGAGTGCTTTGAATAATATGTTGACAATTTAAATCAGATTTAAATTGTAAACTTTTATCCATCCCTGTATACTAAGGGAAAATCCTGGTGCTGAATGGGGACAAGGGATATACGGATGATCTAGGCATGTCCTAATTTTGAAAAGGACCAGAGGGATACAGAGCCTTTAGAATATTCCTAGCTCGGGGCAGATTGCAGACAGTGTTTCTACTATGTCTCATTTTATTAGGCTTATGATTGGCCATTTCATACACAGTCACTTACCTTTAACTCTAAGGTTCTTTGTTCTTAGGTAATAAATACTTTAGGCTCCTGGGACTACACAGGAAAATCATGCATAACTTCAGCAACCTTTTACTGCTGTCAGTTTATTGTAAGTGCTTATCCATTATTAGTTTGAAAAGTATTGACTGCACACTTAATAAATGGGACATTTGTTCTCTTCAACTGGAACAATGTCATACCTAACTTGGGAATGAGAATAATAAAGATGCTGTGGCAAAGAACATGTAGGATGCTTTCAGCTTTCGATTGACATTGCTGAGCTTAATAAATTTCAAATAAAGTCGTTTTACATCTAACAGAAGCCTGAAGCTCAGCATACAAAGAACCACAGTATCTAAGGTTCTGAATCAAAATAAAAGATCCAAGGAAATAAAACATTTCCAAGAAGTGGGATGTCTGACCTTCCATATAAATAGCCAAGAAGAAAACTAACTTTAGAGTGTCCCTGGATAGAGATAAATTATAAATGATGCTATATTCTTTTCTTCCTTTATCATCTCTGTTCTTTAATAAAAAATTATTAAGTTCTAGGTACTGTGCTAAGCAATGGGGATAGGAACTCCAAAGTAAAACAGTCACTACCCCCAAGGAGCTCATATGCCAATTAATAAACAAGTTATCTGTTTTCTGAATATTAAAATGTTACCAGGGTGAAAAAAATAAGATTAAATCCTAGTTCTTATTTTGAATGTTGCTAATTATAGACAAATAGTGAGGACATTTTATTAATTTTCTTTCATTTCATTAATTTTCTTTCTTTTATATTTTAGAGAATTTTTTCATCCTATATCAGCACAAAAATTAGGATTGTTCTTAGGAGCACAAATAGATAGAATAAATAGAAATGCCACAAATATATTTTTACATAATTTGCATAGATTTTCATCCATTCTTGGATAATTTTCCAGTTAAAATTTTATTTTTTAAAAATTGTAAACATTTTCATGTATATTTTTGAGTTCCAAATTTTATCCCTCTTTCCCTCCCTCCCTGAGGAGGTAAGCAATCAGATGTGGGTCATACATGTACAATTATGTAAAACATTACCATGTTAGTAATTTTGTACAAGAAAACTTGAATAAAAAATGAAGGAAAGTGAATAATAACATCATGATTTAGTCTGTGTTCAATCAATATCATTTCTTTCTTTGGAGATGGATAGTATGCTACATCAATGAGTACTTGGGTATTGTCTTGGATCACTGTATTGCTGAGAAGAGTTGTCATTCACAATTCTTCATCAAACATAACATTTTATTTTTTACTATTTTTTTATTCTCTTTTCTGAAGTAAAGGATTAATTCACACTAATCAAATAACTTTTGCAAATTATTCTTCTACTTACCAAAAACAAAACCAATAACGTGTGTGTTGTTTAAAATCTAAATTGTGTGGTCACCTTAAATTAGAAGCTTTAGCACCAGTGTTTGGGCATTAAGCATTTATTTATTAAAGCATACCAGGTATTCAGGTGGAGTTCAGAAAGTTAAAAGGCTTATCTAACCTAGAGTTCCAGCCTGGTCGGGTTCTTCCTCAAGTCCTCTGCCAGGAGCCTGCTTCAACCACAGGAACTTCCTCAAACTGAGTGTGGAAGCTTTTTATAGGTCTGGAGCAGAGGCAGTCCTTACACATTGCTTAAAGCTGATTGGTTAGCATCATCCAAATCCATTGGTTCACTGGACTTGAAGGTGGTCTCAAATTGAGTTAGCTTCTGAGAACAATACCTTCTTAAGGGCTAGCCAAGTGTGATTACAATCTAGTTAACCAGCAGTAGGCTAATCAGCAGTCAATCACTCTCACTTAATTCAATCAATCGGTTTAGATTAATCTCCAGGTGGGCCTTTGAGTTATCTGCTAAATCCCATTATTTTATCACAGGTGTTAAAGATTCAAGGGTGTATATATGGAACCCCAAGCATTGGAACAGAAGAAGAAAAAAAAAAAACAGTCATCACTCTGGTTGTTAACACCACACAGATAATATATGGTATCATGTAGACAAAACAAAAAATTAACTGAAATTCTCCCTTTTTATTTATCTGTTTAGTGTAACTAATCTCAAGATGTCAAATTTTTGCCTTGATTGCAAATTACTTCATATAGGTGACTCTTTTTAAGGTTCACATCTTAAAGTCAGCTGTATGTAGTGGGAGAAATCCAATTCCTTTTGAGATCTGATCTCCTGGATAACAATAAGCTTAATTTTCTCCTGATCAGGGACATGCTGAGGGAGTAGGGTCAGTCCATACAAGGACCAAGAGGATTGAAGCCAGAAAGAAAAGGGAGGAAACTGAAGGTGAAGAATTGAGAAGACAGTTGTGGGGCCAGCTCTCATATTTTGTGTAATTCTGTAGATGGAATATCAGGGAGGAGAGAGTCAGAAGAATAAACCTGGTATATGCATAGAGTGGGAGGAGGCACAGAGAAAGACCTACCTGCCTAAATAGGAAGGCTGTTCTGTTAATCCCTAAACAAAGGGAAACCAATTAAGATTTGAGTTCAATGTGATGGACTTGGCTCTTCCCAGCAAAGCAGTGATCCAAGACAATGCCAAGAGAGGGTGGAAAATGCTCTCCACATTTGGAAAAAGAACTATGGAGGGGGCAGCTGGGTGTGCAGTGGATAAATCACTGGCCCTGGATTCAGGAGGACCTGAGTTCAAATCCGACCTCAGACACTTGACAATTACTAGCCCTGTGACCCTGGACAAGTTATTTAACCCTCATTGCCCTGCCAAAAACCAAAAACTATGGAGTATGAATGCAGACCTAAGCATGCTCTTTTCACTTTTGTTGTTGCTTTTTTGTTATTGTTCTTGTTTATTTTTCTTGTATTTTTTCTTTCCTTTTGTTCTGATTAATGTGGAACTATGATTGACATGATTGTAATGCATAACATATCAAATTGCTTAATGGCTTTGGAAGCTGACAGGGAACAGAGGGTGGGAGAAAAAATTGGAACTCAAAAAATATCTTTACAAGTAATTGAGAAAAATTAAAATAAATAAATTTTTAAAAGAACAAAACAAAAAACAAAAAAGGATTTGAGTTTGAAGTGGTAAGGAATAATCATGGAGTGAACACCGTCAACTACATACATATCTACCAACAAAAATGTCATGCACCTCATAAAAAAATTTCATTGTTCAATAATTAATGCTATTAGTTTTGAAGCAATATATATAGTGAAGTGCCTGAAGAGGCAAGAGACCCATTTAAATTTCATTTTGCTACTAAGGAAATATGTGCAGGAACCATTGGAAGGAGGATATAGGAACACAAAAATTAAACAAACTCATTTTGCAGAAATGGAAGCTCAAAATGCCAGAAAGTGAATTCATTTTTCATCTTCCTCTTATCACACCTGAACAAATCTCACCTAATTAATTCAAAAATTCACTTATTCCTGACCACTGAAACTCCCTGGCAGGCAGGGCTCTGAAATTTTCCGTGGACAAGGAATCATCTTGGCAAAGATACAGGTGTTAAAATGCAGACAAGGTTAAAAAGAAACAAATGCTTAACATTGCCTTTCCTATTTGACTAAACCTGAATTTAGACATACATGTGATTGATTACACACACATATATACATATGTGTGTATTTATACATATATATATATATATATGACAAGCACAACATCTAGATATAAGTTAAATCCAGGGATAATGGGACCTTTTCATCTTCCTTAAAAGTCGTCTATTATTTCAGAGTACTCAGGAATTTGGATTCACATGATCCTTTTTTCACCTCTCTGTTTTACTCTTTCTGTTGAGGAGAGAAGAAAATTAGGCAGTGGATAAGTGAAAGAGAAAAGAAAAAAGGCAGCCATGTCTGTTGACATTAAAGTCTTACATAATAGGAAAATTAATATTTTACTTTATACAAGATCTACATGGATGTCTTGAACCCTGGATCCCCGATACCACCCTCTCCAGGAGGTAAAAATAGAAAGCAAAAACCCCATCACACATGCAAAAAAAAAAAACTATTAAAAAAGCAAAACAGCTTAGACTTACTATTTGAAACGGCCAAATGAAGCCAGAGAGTTGTGGGGGGAAATCAAAAGAAAGAGAAAAGGCAAAGGAATCGAAACCAAAGAGATGAGAGGGGCCCTAGAGATTCTCTACTCCAAATCACAGAGCTCAGCTCCCTTTGTTATATAAGAAAACTGAGATGCCAACACGGTATAAATAAGGGTTATATATCAACTTGGCAGCAAAAGAATTCTTCATCTTTTTATAGAGCTTTTGAGTTTAGAAAAAGGTATATTTCATTTGATCCTTTAAAAAAATTCTGAGAGGTAGGAAGGGCACATATTCTATTATTATCCCCATTTCCCAGATGAGTACACATTTTCAGAAAGGCTAAGTGACTTGCCCACAAGGTAAAATGCTGCTTCTTTTGTTTTATTTGTTTGGTGTGCATGTGTATATGCCCAGAACCTAGATTGAAGGTTGGAAAATTTTTTAAAAATAAAGTGTCATTGGTGCTCCACCCCTGATTCTGGACCACCACCAGTGGAAAGTTTTGAAGAAGCAGCTGCTAAAGCTGAGTTATAGGAGGAACAGAAGCTTCAAAAATTATTCTCAAGGTCAAGGGCTCCAGAAACAAAACATCACTAACAGGAGGCATTTTAAAAGCAGCTGCTAAAGCTGGATGGATCCACTCCTCCTGCGGTGCTGCTTCTCCTAGTACAGGGATCCAGCAGCCAGTAGGACCACTGAGAGTCAGTCACCTACCCCTGGGAATGGTTCGACCATGGGTTTCAAATTCCCAGGCTAGCTCAGGGAAATGAGCAAGATGTTTGATTGTCTGTGCTCATCGTGAAAATTTGACTTGGAAAATGAAAAGGATCTGTCAAATTCAGGGGCTGCATTTAGTAGTGTATAGACCATCAAACAAGATTACATTTCCGAAAGATGCTGAATAAACAATTTAGCCCTGGAGTCAGGAGGACCTGAGTTCAAATCTCACCTCAGTAGCTGTGTGATCCTGGGCAAGTCACTTAACCCCAACTGCCTTAAACATCCAGGGCCATCTCCAGTCATCCTGATGTCCATCTTGCCAATGGACCCAGATGGCTCTGGAGGAGAGAGTGAGGTTGGTAACCTTGCATAGCCCTCCCTCACTTAAATGCAATTCACTGCAAGTCATGACATCTGTCATGGTCCTCTTTGAGAACGAAGGACAAACAACAAATTGTAGAAAAGGTTGTTACCTAAATTCATACAGAGTTTCATCAAGGAAAGGGTAGGGGAAGAAAAAAAAGAAAAGCAACAAGGAAAACATGCTCTGGCATATCTGAAAACTGCCTCTGTACTATCTTCTCTCATACAGGAATGTATAACTAATAGTGATCACCTACTATTCTCGCACTTAGCCTTCAATATACAGTATTGTCATCTGAACACACCTAAAAGGAAATGTGTAGGGTCCTGAGCTAACCCAAAGGAAGCTACACATATAGAATTCTTTGGGAAAAGCAGCCCTATATCAAATCTTTTGTTCTAATAAAGAATTCATGTCTTTAGAAAGGATTAAATTGGACAGCAATGCACCTTTTCTGCCAGTGGTAAAAAGAACTCCCACTTCTTTTTCACATCACCTGAAGTTCACATCATCAGAAGAGCTACAAAGAAATTTAGGATGCCCACGGCCATTAACCTTGCCTTAAGTGGTCAGGCCATGATCTGTATACAGCTGTCAGCTGTGCCCACACACAGCACCCATGTGTCAGCAATCTCTCTCAATGGTGTGTGACAAGGACAATACATGAACACTTAGGAGTTCATGTCCTCCAGTACAAAATGAAGTTATCTTAAGATAGTGTTATATTTGGAAAAAGTACTGATTACCTCTCTGGAAGGCTTACTGGGAAAATACTACAAAAATTATGAAGCAGCAAACAGTTGTAACATCAAAGTGCTAGAAATTAGGATAATAATGGCCAACAAATTGTGCCTCTATGAAGGTATTTTAAAATTAATGTATTCTCAAATCACTGCAGAACAACAAGGTTCCAGTCTTACATTGTAGTCACTTATCATTTAGTTTACTGACAATCAATATCAATTACAAGCTACATCTGAAAATGCAGGCCAGGTGTTACTGGAAAGTGCATCTATGTGAATGGTCTCTACAGAACCGTGGTTTATGATAAAGGAGTGAATAATGTATAAAAAAATCCCACGAGAGTGATGAAAACCTCATTCAAATGACAAACTCCAGACTTAATCAGGACCATTTCTGTTTTCAAGACATCTGTGAATAAGTTCACAGGGAGCCAAGATGGTGGAGGAAAGGCAATGAGCTCTCAAACTCATGACACGATCGCTCCAAAAAACATCCAAATAATGCCATAGGACAATAAGTTCACACCAAGGATACCCAGTATATTTACTCTGTCCTATAAAAAAAAATTACTTACATTTAAAAATCACTGCAGGATCCATTTTACATGGAAATATGACTTCTGATGAAATTGACAAGTACTGAAAGGCTCTTTAAAAATCTTGGCTCCTCTCCTCTCTACACTGTCAGCAAAAGAGATGTCATAATCACAGTTTTCATTCCTTCCTATTTGTTGCTATTTTCAATTTTACCTTCTCCAATAATCCTTTTAAAAATTTAATTTCCATATGCTAAACATACACTTTTTTCTTCAATAAAGTATACAGTACAGATCAAATCTTATTAAATGTAATTAATTTTATGTCCATAAAGTGTTATTTAAAAATATATTTCTGCTAAATATTATTTGTCTCATTCAGATTTCACCTGTCTCTCCAAGTTCCCACCCTTTCTGTCTGTGAGGCCACAGACAAGTCACTTAACACCCCTGAGTCTGAGACTTGCATGCACTATTTACTTCACAGGGATATTGGAAAGGCACCCCAGTGCAGTAGTAAGACTATATGATGGATTTATAGTAAGAGGACCTGGATTCAAATCTTTGCTCTGCTTCTAAATACCTCTATGACTTTGGAAAGGTCACTTTGTCTCTCTGAAACACACTTTCCTCATTTGTAAAAGGAGGGGGGGGTCAGAGCAGACCAGATGACGTCTGATGATCATTAAGGCTCTAAAGCTATGATCACATAATTGCTATTGTAATATTTAATTAAACCGCAGAGACAGACAACTTCTAAAAGCACAAAGGCAGATATTTAATTCATTCAGAGAGGCAAATTTTCCATTACTAAAATGCATTAGAGAAAAGAGAAAATTATAAGAATAAATGTATCCCAAAACTCAGATTGTTAGTTTTCGATGATTTTGTATGATATTGTAATTTCTATGATATTGTAAGTTGGGGCATTTATGTAATAACCTATGACATAGGAAAAAAACCTACCCTCAAAACTTTGCTGTGGTATTGTGATTCCTTCTTTGTTAAAGTCAATTCCATGTCTCAAAAATAAGATAGATAGACAGACAGATAGATAGATAAATAGATAGATAGATGATAGATAGATACTGTGTCTGAGAAAACTTACCAACATGAATATGAGATAAAAAATTTACTAATTATGAATTCTATTCCTATTCCTGGGATGAACACTGTCCAGCAAAAAAAGCTGTTCTACCTGTCTTGTAGTTGCCACATTCTTAAGATGTCTATAAACTCAAAATTCACCCAAGCATTAAATACAATGACCTGAAACTTCCTGCAGCAACTGATAATGGAAGAAACTCTTTTAGAAGCAGTATATTTTTTTAAAACACCCAACTTTTAAAAAGTATATGGGGGTGAGACAGAGAAAGACAGAGACAGAGACAGAGACAGAGACAGAGACAGAGACAGAGACAGAGACAGAGACAGAGAATGAGAATGAGAATGAGAATGAGAATGAGAATGAGAATGAGAATGAGAATGAGAATGAGAATGAGAATGAGAATGAGAATGAGAATGAATGGGTTGCTCTAAAAACATCCAGCCACTTGATTATAGAGGAAGGTTGATGTTGAAATGATTTTTGACATGCCTAATGAAACAGAAGATTATACTTTTTGGTAATTTTGATATGTGTCTCCTCCTTGTAGAGATCTTAAAGAAATAAACCATTTCTAACATCATCTAAAAGTCAAGAATGCTGCCTGCAAAATTC
Organism: Dromiciops gliroides; assembly: GCF_019393635.1. Taxonomy (NCBI): domain Eukaryota; kingdom Metazoa; phylum Chordata; class Mammalia; order Microbiotheria; family Microbiotheriidae; genus Dromiciops; species Dromiciops gliroides. The sequence goes on along the minus strand of NC_057866.1, from coordinate 238,751,114 downwards.
ATTGACACAAAGAAGTAACAAGGAAATGTTGGCCTTCTTTAGGGTAGGGAACAGCAGAATACATAAGACTATCATATCCAAACTACTTAGAGAACTTTTTTGTTCTAGATTAGATATACCAGAAAATAGGAAGACTTTAAAAATATATTGTAGGGAAAGACAGAATGAAATTATCAGTATTGCTTCCAAGGAGGAAAACCCATGGAAAATATGTGATAGAGCTTAAATATTAAACTGGACCAAAATAGCTGTTTTTTAAAAAAATAAATATTATATTTTGTTCCTGTTAGTAGTTAATAATGGTAAAAATATTTCTAGAATCAATAAGGGTTTGTATGAAAATGCCTATTATTTTGACATGTTCATTTCTGGATATCCCCCAAGAAATTCATCTTCCTATAGCAACAACAATAACTATCACAGCAGCAACAATTCAAAACTAAGTAACACAATGACCATGTCTCTATAATGTAGATATATTTCTCTATCTATACCATAGGTGTTTTTTCTCATTTCTTCTCCAAGGGAAAAAATGGTGGTCATTATAGCTACACAGAATTTCATTTTGTTTTACTGTACTTACTTATCATTGTCACTGTGTACATTGTTTTCTCTATTTTGTTTACTTCTCTCTGCATCCATTCATTCTTTTTTTTTTTTAAGTGAGGCAATAGGGGTTAAGTGACTTGCCCAGGGTCACACAGCTAGTAAGTGTTAAGTGTCTGAGGCCGGATTTGAACTCAGGTACTCCTGATTCCAGGGCCGGTGCTCTATTCACTGCACCATCTAGCTGCCCCTCATTCATTCTAAACTCTCCATATTTATCCAATTTCCTCATAGTTATCATTTCTTATAAGGCACTAACATTGAAATAAAACAATTTTTTCAAGTAATCTCCAACTGATGAGTACCCACTTTTTTTTTTTTTTGGTGAGGCAATTGGGGTTAAGTGACTTGCCCAGGGTCACACAGCTAGTAAGTGTTAAGTGTCTGATGGCCAGATTTGAACTCAGGTCCTCCTGAATCCAGGGCTGGTGCTGTATCCACTGTGCCACCTAGCTGCCCCGAGTACCACTTTCTTTCCAGGTGTTCCTTTTATTGATTTCCACAAAAAGTACTGATATGTGTATATGTTTTTTCACTCCATGGGACTATTCTTTCTGTAGTTCAGTGGAATCTACAAGTGAAATTGTTTGAATATTTGAATAACATTTCTTGCAAATTCTAAATCATTTTGCAGAATAGTTCAAACAATTCACAGTTTCACTAACAGTATATTAAGATGGCTATCTCCCCATAAAAATGAGTAAGTTATTCATTCTTAAATAATGAATCTTGAATTAAACTTTAGAACTTCATTATAATAGGTATAAAAGTATTTGAAATGAAATGAAATGTTATATTAATGAAACATATTTTGTTATTCAATTCAACAAGCATTTATTTAGCATCTCTTACCTATGAACAAGATATTGTGCAGGCTGTGGGTATTTAAAGGCTAAAATAAAACAAATCCTGCTCGCAAGAAACATATTATATGGAGTGAGGGGTAGTGGGGGGGGAGAGTCCAAGAAGAGATAATCAGTAAATAAATGAATACGAAATGTATACAAGGGGTCATAATATATGATGAGACTGGAGGGAGATGTGATGATGAAAGATCTCTAAATTCCAATATGAGTTTATATTTTATCCCAGAGACAAGAGGGTGTCACTGAAGATTCTTGATAAAAGGAATAAAATACTCAGATCTGTGCCTGAGGAAAATAAATTTGGCAGCTGTATGGTGGGTGAATTATGGCAGGTAGGTGGCACAGTGAATAGAGTGCCAGAGCTGGAGTCAGGAAGGTGAGTCTTCCTGAGTTCAAATCTGACCTCAGACACTTACTAGCTATGTGACCCTGGGCAAGTCACTTAATCCTATTTGCCTCAGTTTCCTCATCTGTTCAATGAACTGGAGAAGGAAATGACAAACCACTCCAGTATCTTTGCCAAGAAAACCCCAAGTAAGGTCACAAAGAGTCAGACACAATTAAACAATGATCAAAATGGTGGGTAGATTAGGGAGAACAGAAACCAGATGGAGAACTGTAGTTGTAGTTCAGGCAAGTGCTGATAAGTATCATAATTAAGGTAACTGGGGCATGAATGGAGAAAGGTGATAGATATATAAGAATTAGCAATTGATTGTATATAGTGGATGAGAATGAAGAGATGAAGTTAAATCTAAATTTGTCAACCTGAGTGAATGGAAGAATGGTGCTGCCCTCAAGAAAAAAGATATTTATACTCCTCAGTCATCCATCCCCCTCCTCCCTATGGAAAAATGCTCAGAGTTGCCATTTCTGTTTCTAGGTGACTAAGTAGAAGCTTTTCAAGATCTGCTTTAGGCCACCATTGAAAGTCTTGTACTGTGAGATGGAGAATTTCCTTATTAGCTACAGAGTCAGAAGAAGGGATTACTCAGTGTATATAGAAAAGGGAGAGGTCCAGTCCTTCATGTCTCTCTTCCTTCCTGGTATGAATCATGCTAAACTGTTTCAGTTGCTTCTGTAAAGTTGGGTGGGAGAAGGGTGGCTGGCCCCATTTCCACATACACAGAGTCTTCGTTGGCTCCATGCAGCTGTGAGCACGTGGCAGCTAAAACATGTCTTGTAGGCAAATCTGAGGATGGGTCTAGGCTGCTTCTTTTGTGTTTGTTTCTTTTTGGTCTTGAGTAATGAGTAACCCCAGATTGGAGGAGACCTTGTAAATCGAAGGTGTCTGGAGTTCTTGGGTTGTGTTTGGTTGGTGCTGGCTGGCAGAAGGCTTAGTCTTATGTATGCATCAGAGAAAACTGCCACTGAGAAGAGGACTGGTTCAAGACTAGCCATTGGATAAGCAGTCATTGGGGGTGGGGGAGAAATGGAAAGTGTAGTGCCTGGTTGAAATGTAAAAGGCTTAACTAGCAAGCCTGAAAAATGTTTTATATTCTGATGAAGTTTGTTTCCAGCCTCCCAGACTGTAACAGTAGCTATGAGTTGTTACTAAATCCTGTTTCAAGGTTATAATCATGAAATTCATGCTTGTTGAGTGTCCTGTGCTTAGCATTCCTTTTGTATATAGGAGTAAATTACTTGAATGATTCATGTTATACAGTGAGTACTATTTCTATCCCCTCCTCTTCCTCTGTTTTTTTCTTTTTTTTGTGGGGCAGTGAGGGTTAAGTGACTTGCCCAGGGTCACACAGCTAGTAAGTGTCAAGTGTCTGAGGCCAGATTTGAACTCCGGTCCTCCTGAATCCAGGGCCAGTGCTTGATCCACTGTGCTACCTAGCTGCACCCCCCTCCTCCTTTTAAGAGAGTCTATTGGTGTAAGCCATAAATCCTATAGGGAAGTATGAAGGACATACTGAGTCAAAGTATAACAGAAGAGGGATCTTAGACCCTCTGAATGGGGGGGGGGTAACTTTTCTGTGTGTCATGGATTCCTTTGGAAATCTGGTGAATCCTAGGGATCCCTTCTCAGATTAATGTTTTTAAATTCATAAAATAAATCAGAAAGGATTACAAAGAAAACCCACTATATTGAAAAACAGTTATTTCCTCCCTTGAAAAAGGTCACAGATCCAAGTTATCTGTGCTTTAATTAAAGGCCAAACTTCCCCAGGGCTGAATTTGCTCTAAACCATATACCTAAGTAAAGAACAGAGTAGAAATAATATCCCTACCCCTCCCACCCCGAGGTATAAAAAAGGTTGAGCAAAATTGAACAGACAATACATTGGAATTGAACTACCAATCAGTGTCTATTTAAAAGGAAACACTTGTGTGTGTAAGGCAACTTTTCTATCTGATAGCCTCTCATCATGAACACATATCAGAATATTTTAGCCTCGGAGAGGGCTATATTATTCAGCCTGCTCAAGGAGAATGAGACCTGAATCTACATTGACTTGAGCTTCAGGGTACTTAAAAAAAACTTTTAAAGATAGAAGATAGCACCATAGAAAGAGTTTATATGCAATTTTATGAAATTAAAACTAATAGATGTATACTGAGGGCAGCTAGGTGGCGCACTGGATAAAGCTCGGCCCTGGATTCAGGAGGACCTATATTCAAATCTGACCTCAGACACTTAACACTTACCTGCTGTGTGACCCTGGGCAAGTCACTTAAACTCCATTGCCCTGTCCCACCCCAAAAATAAATTGTACTTAGATGTATACTGGGGTGGAGGGGAAGAAAGATATAGGAAGACTGAAAAAAACTAGGTTTATGTATCATTTTTGTCAGTGAAGAAGCTTAAAGATGCTATAAAACTAAAGGCAGTACTTGGCTTGAAGGTATTACTGTAGATTCCAAAGAGTGTTGTACCGGGAGTCAGGAGAGATCAAAGATTGGATGCCGTTTTAACAATCATTAGCTCTATGGCCAGAGTCAAGTCATGTAGAGCATAACAGATTTCAAGCCAGGAGGGGTCTTAAAAGGCATCTTGTCCATCATCTGATTTTGCAGATGAGGAAAGTGAGGTCCAGAGAGGTTCAAGTGGCTCACCCAGATCACCAAGGCAGTAAGCAGGGCCAGGACTGGACCTCAGGTCATCTGAGTAGAAATGCAGTTCACATTCCAATGCATGACTTTCTTTGACCTTTCTGAGTCTCATCTGTGCCATATTATAATACCTGTAAGTACCTGTATTCACAGGATAGAGAGATCATTTAAATAAGTAGCTTTGCAGCAAATCATGAAAACATCAGAGATTATTATAATAGACTTGAAACTTTGAAAACCTTTTGAGTGCCATACAAATGTATAATATTATTAGTACTAAAATATCTCTATAAAGTACTACTGTAGTGTTTCATCAAGGCAGTGGGGTGCTCCCTCACTTCATAAAGATTATTCCAGCTGAGTGTAAGATGTAACATCCTCTACCATACTAGCTATGTTTTAAATACAATCAGCAACAAACCACATGCCTAGGGCTAGCCTAGATAAGGGAGTTCATCACTAATAGCATAGTCACTTGATTTCTTCAGTCCAAGTGACACAAGCCACAAAGAAAACCACAAAATGGCCCTAAGTCCTTATGTATTCTCTTGTATTTCTACAGTGACGGTGACAGGTGATATCCTATGGGCAATAAAATTAATCAAGCTTAACACTGATTCTGTAAATGACACAAGTCATTGAATGAAATGAAAGTATTTCATAAGTTCTCCCTGGACAGGCAAATAAAGAGTAAGCAGAGTTGGATTTGTCACACGTCAAAAGGCAAAAAGAAGCACCATTTAATGGGACACCTACCTGGTCATCTCATATTCCAACGTTCATATTAAGCATTCGAAAAAAACACCATGAATATAACTGTATCTTATATGTGAATATACATGTTACAAAAGAGGAAGTAGAAAAATTTTATAAAGCATACAATAAAAAAGAATACAAGCCTTTACAAATTAAAACATCATATATACCAATAATCAGTAGCATCAATGCAACTGCGATGAAAAATATGTTGGAAAATACAGACCAAGAATAAGTAATGAAAGAGGGCAAATCTTCTGGACAACAAAAAAAGCTTCACAGCTATATATGATGAATATTTTCTTTGAAAAAAGAATTAGGAAGTATTAAATGTGATTGGGCACTAGACAAAAATGTAACTAATACATATAGAAAAAATGCTTTGGGAGTCATTTCTCAATACTTAATCTATGTAAAGACAGACCACTAACTTGTTATGTCAAAAATTAAAGTCAATATAAACTAGACATGAAATAAAAAGAGAAAGTAATCTAATTATGAGGGCACCGAGGGAGTACAGATGAAAAGTCTGTTTTAGCTTATGGATGAGTGTGGTAAGGAGGCTGGTGGGTTGTTTTGGTTTTTTTTTAAAGATGCAAAAAGCCATTAGGCTTTAAAATAAAAATTTGAGTGACTTTTCCAGAGCCACACATAAGTGTCAAATGAACTCGGTTCTTCCTGACTTCACATTTACCCATCACGGTACCACCTAGAAGACAGATCAAATGAAAAACCCAGTTTTTCAAACTGGATCCCAAATGCAACGTTGAAAGTTGAATGCATCATTCCTTGATGCAAAAATGTTTCATGGCTCTCTACTAACACCTTAATTAAGCACATGCTCCCAACTCTGCCACACAAAAACCTCCAACAATCTGGCTCCATCCTTATGGTCCTACTAGATCTTTGTCCCTAGGCTTCCAGTCCTCCCAACATGGCTCAAGTTGTTGATAACTTTGGACCACAACCACAGCAGAGGTCAAATAGGGTGAAAGGCAAACAGAAGTGTGATGACATCATCAGAATACATCTTAATTAGCTTCTGATGACTTCAAAGTTTGTGACACTATATTTCCCCATGCCTCTCCTCTTGCAACACAATTTTCTCCTTTGCTTTCTGTGACATGCTTCTGTCTTGGTTCTTGTCTTGCTAACTCTGGAGTATGAGCCATCTCTCTGGGTGAACTCATTAACTCCCACAGAGTCAATTTTACTTTCTGTGAAATTGCTCTCAAATTCCGTTTACCGCCCCTTAATCTCTCTTGAATTCCAGTTCTGTTTCACCATTTCCTGAATGTCCTATAGAGATCTTAAACTCAACATATCCAAGAGATAAATTCATGGTGTCCCCAAAATCCATCACTCAAATTAACTTCCCTATTTGTGGAAGCTCACCACTGTTCTTTCACCAAGTCACCAAGGTTCACAACCTTTAGGTCATCCCAACCTTCTATATCCAATCAATGGCCAAGTCTTTTTTTTTCTTCTTTCCCTAATTCTACTTCACAACACTGAGATCTGTCTCTTTTTCTCTAATCATACAGTCATCACCCTCGTTCAGGCCATCATTGCTTTCCTGGACTAATGGAATAGTCTTGATTAAATTAAGTATGTATCAGGCAATATGGTAGGTACTGGAGTTACAAAGACAAAACTGAAAATTCTTGCCCTCAAGGAGCTTAGAGCTAGCTGGGGGAAAAAAAGAACACATTAGTATGTAAATTTATGTAAAATAAATACAAAGTTCTTGTTGAGGGAAGGCACTAGCATATGGGGACAGCCAGAAAGATGTCTTGAAAGACTCAGAGGATTCTGAAAGGCCACGGTGAGAAAGGAGTTGTTCCAAGCAAGCATGGAGGACAAAGAATACAAAGGAGATGAAAATGATGTATGAGGAACAGGAAAAGGATCAGTTGGGGTAGGCTGCAGTGTGTGTGTTTGAAAGCAATGTGCTATAAAAAACAAGAAAAGTTAAGAACAGGTTTGCCAAGGACTTTAAATACCAAACAAGTTTATATTTATTCCTGCAGGTAATAGGGAGCCACTTGAGTTTCCTGAGTAGGGGGAGTAGCATGGCAAGATTTGTACACTAATCATTTTTCAGTATTTCCCTTCTCTACTCTGTTCTCTGGAAAGCTACCAAATTTATATCCTAAAAGCACAGGTATGACCATATCACTTCCCTTCTCAAAAATCTCTGGTGCCACTCTGTTGCCTCTAGGATCAAATATTAATTTCGCAGTCTGACATTTAAAGCATTCCATAATGGGTTCTCACCAACCTTTCTAGACAATGCATATTGGTCCTCTTCATAGCCCCTACACTTCCAGGCAAAAAAAGGCTGCTAGCTGTTTCCTGGACTCCACAGGATGTCTAGTATCTTTCCTTATGCTCTCTCCCTTTAATTGGAATACATGACCTCACTTCTGCCTCTCAGCATCTTTCAGGGCTCAGTTCAGGCACCACCGTCTACATAAAGACTTTCCTGACTGATGTTTTTAGTCCTTTCTCCCTCACCTCAAATTATATTTTATTATTGTTCCCCACCCCAACTCCAGCAGAATATAATATCCTTTAATGTGTTCTCTTTGTTTGCATAGTGTCCACTATAGTACATAGTAAAAGCTTGATAAATATTGGTTGGATTGAACTATTGTCCAGACAAATTTGACTTTTCTCTGGTATTCATGCCTTTGGCCATGCTAGTCCTCCATGAATGTAACAGAATACCCCCTTCCTTTTTCTTCCCTCCTTCCATCTCTAGGAAGTTTTCCATAATCTTTAGCCTTCAATGCCCAGCTAAAAGCAAATCTCTTTCTACTACTCTGGCTAGACATCTCCTTTGAACTTAACATTTTCTCTTTTATAGCATAAGTATTCATGTCACTTACCCTCTATTAGACTGAAATCAGGGCTTATGTTATATCTATGTATTCCTAGCACAGTGGTTGCTCAATAAATATTATACAGTGTACTATGATTCATTATAGTAAATAAAAGTGTTTGGTTAGTTACATCACCTTCTTTGATTTATAAAACCTTTTAAAACATCCTCTATGCATGTAGCTATATTATTTATTAAATATGACATCTGTGATCATTTCTACAAAAATTTGGGCATCAGATACTTGGTCAAAAACTTAACTCTCTCTTAGAACTTTTTTTCCCTATAGAGAAACCTTTGACTAAAAAAAAAAAATCTACCTTTTACTAGTTATATAAAACATCACAAGAATGAAAAGCAGTGTGTCATAGTAGATATGACTGCCCTTAGAGAAAGATGACCCAATTTCAATGTTACAGATGAATTGCTAATATGGTCTGCATCAACAAATAGACTAAGAGTTGGGTACACAGATGAAATCACAGGAGCAAACAAAACAATAAAATCATCGAACAGACAAACATTTATTACGTGCCTACTATGTGTCAGGAACTATACCAAGTGCTGGGGATTCAGAGAAATGTAAAAGAGAGTCCCTGATTTCAAGGGGCACACAGTCTAAAGAGAGGAGACAAGATGTAAACTACATACAACAAAGTAAAGACATGCTAAATTGGAGATAACCAACGGGGAAGATGAGCCAGGGTAGAACTCTAAGGGACATTCATGAGCATTTGGTGTGATCTCGATAAAAATGCAAAAAAGGAAACTGAGGCGTTATCAGATAAGCAACAAGAGAACCAGAAGAGAGAAGTGTCACAAAATCCTAGGGGGAACAAAAGGGTGAGTAGCAAGGAGAAGAAGTTGATTTAGTGTCAAAGCCTCAGAGAAGATAAGGCTTTAGAATAGGCCACTAGTTTGACAAATAAGAGAGATCATTACTAACCTTAGGAAGAGTAGTTTCAGTCAAATGACGAGATTCAAAGTCAGATGGTGGAAAGATAAAAAGAGAGTAAGAGGAAAGAAAGTGAAGGACCATTTTAGAGTGACAAAAAGAAAAAGAGATCTAGGAAGACTGCCTAAATTTCTCATATTACTCCAAATTTTGAAGTTGGAAAGAAGAAAAGTTACTGCTCCCTAAAATATCAGTTCTTTGTAAATGTGGTTTTTAAAAACTATTTTGTCAATTAAATACATCTTCCAAAATAGCTGTCTCTGTGCAGCCTCTCCCCATTATCATCTTTAAGAGTTTCTTCTCATTCCTCTTTGGTCTGACCCTGTCTGGACACCATGACCTTCTACTTCCATGAAGTTCCCTTTCTTTCCCTTCTCTCACCATCCCCAGAATTATTTATGTTAAAGTACTGCTATATAGCAATTTTCTAACAGTCAGACTTGTCTCTTCAGGCTCAGTTGTATTTCTCCCCTTTCCAACAGTCTCACCCTAATCTTTTCATACTAGTCTTTATCCTACCTTCTACTGTTCCTCTGAAACTGCGAAATTAATATTTGATCCTAGAGGCAACAGAGTGGCACCAGAGATTTTTGAGAAGGGAAGTGATATGGTCATACCTGTGCTTTTAGGATATAAATTTGGTAGCTTTCCAGAGAACAGAGTAGAGAAGGGAAATACTGAAACATTCCTTCAGCCTTTAGTGCAAACCAAATGCTTCAGTAAAAGCTACAATTTTCTTTGCATGGTGTTAAGTGAAAAAAAAAATTCGATGGCCAAAAAATCCATGCCCCTACAGACATTTCCAAACCTCCAATATGTCTTGAGAGCTATGCTGGTCCTCAGACACAAAACTCATGTTCCACATGGCCAGGACAATACTTGAGACTTCCTATCTTCACTCATCCTAAAACTACTGGAAAATTCCAAAGGATAATGTGTCTGCTTCAGGCACAGAAGAGTAGTGATTACGTTCAGTTCCACAACACTTCTAGAGAACTGTATGTGGGTGAAATTGGCATTTGCAGTCAAATGTGGAACAGGGATGGGGGGGGGCCATTCCCCAGGGCCCATAGAAAAACAGAAAAGGGATAACTGGAAAATCAAGAGCAGGACTGAAATGTATCCTTGGATCTAGAATAGCTGAAGGTCCTATCTCTGATAGTCCCCCTAGCTCATTGCCCTTTCTCCACTGACGTCAGCCTAGTCCCACTGCCTGTTTCTGACAACACAAGGAGCAATTATGAATTCATTTTCCATATAAACACTGCTATAAAGTCACTTAATTCTACAACTGCTCAAGCATACTACTATAATTCAGCTATATTTATTTTTCATCTTAATATGCTTTTGTGTGTTGGCCCAAGAACTTTGCCATGACATGTAACACTATTTCTAAGAAAAAATGCCTTCAAAACTCCAAATAATCAAGCTGTGTATGAACTTTGGGGACATAACCAGTTACTTAACTAAAGGTAGCCTGTAGATTAAAAGTAATTCATCTGTCTACAACTGAGCATTAAGGGAGGAAATGATTATATCTGATCTGTATGATCCTGGACTCAACAAATCAGGAAACCAAAAAAGCTATGAAGCTATTGCCTCTGGTTCCTTTAAATCAAATTGGTTTGCTTATCTATCATGATGTAATTAAGCTCTATGCATCCCATTTCCTCCAAAAGAATCGAAACATTTTTCAGGCTATGCTTTTGGGTTTTCTTATAAAATATATATTACATTTTGGAAATTGGCAAAAAAACCCAACCAAAACCCATTCCATCCATCACTACTTTAGTAACAATACTTTGAAACATTTTCCTATTTTCTAATTGTGCCAAAATCAAACTTTCAATTAATATTTTGTTTCACTATGAACAATACTCTTGGAATATTATTTTATTAATTATTTGTAACTCCAATACGAAAATAATTTCTTCATTTCTTTAATCAAACAAATTTTGAGCTAGATACCTATGACTATTTTCATGTACTTTATGTTCTCTGAGGATGATGAAAGGTTTTTTAATAATTTAAATAATTATATGTTTTACCTGATACATAAAATAATTTATATTCACTGAGAACTAAAAAAAAACAGAAAGGAAATTGAACCTCAGAGCTAGAATGATACTTGATATATTGTTAGAATGAATGTTTTATGGATTGGATAACTGAGGCACAGAGAACTTAGCTATGCAAAAATCAAAGGGTGACAAGGGTTATAATATGAATTATGTCATCTAAACAGTTTCTTCACTAATATTTTTACTTATTCCTTCTACCTTAAGAGAAGACACTCTTTGACAATATGACCGAATTTAAACTGCTTTATACATTGAGACAGTGGGAGAAAGAACAGGTGGGCCTTCTCATTCTCCACAATTTTATTTTCTCATCTTCACTTTCTGCCATCCAAAGTACCTGCTCCCCCTATCCCTTCTTCTCTAAGAACTGTAATCAAATCCCAACTACCACAGCCTCTGAAGTGTGTGTTAATAGACCACTCTACCCTTTTATTCAATATCTTTGTGATTTTTCAGACCATAACTCCCCCCAAAAAATAATTGTCTCTTCCTTTAGAACGTAAGCTCTCTGAAGGCTGGGACCACTTTTGTGGACTTAAAAAAGTGCATGTTACAAAGTAAGCACTTAATAAATGTTGTCTATACACAAACCAAACGCAGAACTAAAACACAGTTTGGATGCACAGATTCAAACACCCTCATTTTCTGAAGGCACACAAAAAAATCCGAGTTTCAAAGAAAAACAGTTCAGGTGCTCAAATTCAAATTTCCTCAAAGCAGATCCAAGGTACTGGTTCTACCATCAATTTCAGTTGATGTTGATTCTACCAGAGGTTGACCCATGACTTACCCATCCCTTCCTACTTCTTATTGCTGCATACACTCACCACTGGACTCTGGTCCTATTCTTTCTTAGGGGAATAGCCTTGTTATTACATTCTTGTTACAGAAAATCATGTGAGGCAGGTTACCTTCACCTCCATGGTCATTTACTCCCTGAAAAGAACCTCATGTATCCCTTCTGTCCTATTCTACATTTCCCTGGGCTGAATCTAATCCCACCTGCTCTCTTCAGCTTTTCTAGTTTTACCTCTGTTCTGAAGCTTGGTGGGTGAAGCCACCATCTTGTCACTGGGAGGTGGGAGCATAACCTTATCCAATCCACATCTCCCATAAGGCTCACTACCTTTTAGTCACTTGTGTGGTTATGAAGATGTAGCATGCTATTAAAAAATCATCTATACAACACTGCTCATTTCTTTCTTTTATTTTTATCTAGAGAGGCAGACGTGGATGCTTTGTGATGTGCATTGTTGTCAGATCTAACAAACTAATGAGATTACTGAACCATTTGAACAAACATTTAAAAATTAAATAATAGCTAATGCATTTAAATCAATTAAAGATTTGCAAACTGCTTTTCCATATATCATTTAATTCTTATATCATCCCTGTGAGGTACCCATTTTAGAGATAAGAACTGAAACCAAAAAAGGTTAAATGACTGGCCCAGGGTCAAACAGATAGCAAAGATCAAAGGAAGGATTCAAATCCAGGTCTTCCTGATTCCAAGTTCAACACATAGAAATGGCCAATTCATCCCCCAGCACTCATCTGAGAGCCTTTGTGAAAACACTTAGTATTAGATAATATGTGGATTCAAAATGAAAAAAGCTATGAAAATCAGGGGAAATGATCTGGAGAAACAAACTCCCAAAGCATCTGTGTGTCTACCCATGTCTCAAAACCTTTCTCCCCACATTCACTGATGTTTTTCACTTTCTTTTGCATGAAATTCCAGCAAATAAAAATTCACTGTAATTATTGATCAACTTCTTAAAAATGCAGATATCTCCAAGAGGATTAGAGGGATCACCCATTTAATGGGGTTACCCATTTATGTTCTAATTCAACAAGAATTCTTTCTCCTTGACACTTGGCTAAGATACTCTCAATCAGCTGCAGGGAGGTAATAGGCAGTCTGACTAAAGGGAGACAAAGTGAGTAACAGTTTGGCCTTGCAGTGCATTTGAGGAATGGAGCAGGTTTGGGTGAGACACTACACTGAAGAAGGTATGGAAGCATGAAGATATCTGGACTGAGGAGGAAAGCATTCAAAGATGGGAAAAGATCACAAGAGGGCAAATGGGAGAAAGCCAAAGATCAATCACCAGCTCTTTCAAATTTTTGTCTAGAGTTGGTCTTTTGCTCCAGAAAGCAAAAAAGAAATTCCCTCTCTTTACGACTGCCATCAAACTGTGAAAATTCCACAGTGTGGGAATCCAATGATGAAAATGAAATATTAGTCTTCTAAAGTTATATAAAAATTTAATTCAATTCTAGTGCCTTCCGTCTTGTAATTATCTCCCATTTTTAATGTGTATAGTTTGTACATAATTGTTTGCTTTTTGTCTCCCCCCTTAGACAGTGTGCTCTTTTAGGACTGTGACTTTCTTTTGCCTCTTTTTGTATCCCTATCCCTTAGCACAATGCCTGGCACATGATCAGTGCTTAATAAAGGTTGACTGATTTAGTGAAGAAGGTAGCTGCAATAATCCACAAATAAACTAATGAAAGTCAAGACTAATTTGGTAGCAATGGGAATTGCTAACAAATAAAAAATAGCAAGAGATCTAGAACAAGAGTATCATGAAAACTAAGGGATAAGAATGTCTAAAGAAAGTGTATGAAAAATTGCATCCATTACAGCAGGGCAGGCAAAGTGAATGAGCACAGAGAAAAAAGCCATTGGATTTTGCAATAAGAATGCCAACACAATTGTTGGCATTTTCACTTGCTCTTATACAGCTTCATCTCTATTCAGTTGGTTTTGCCAACATTTATGCATACCAGTGCCTCTTTGTTTTCACAGAGATTTTCTAGCTCAGAATGAAAATGTAGACAGTTTTCTCCTACAGAAGCCAACCTTCACTTCTATTTCTATACCAATTAAACCTTTGAGGACCACTGTTTTATAAGAATGCAAGTTTCTTTGGATCAGGAACTCTATTTCTTATTGAATTGATTTCCAAGGACCCAGTATATGGTTAACTACTTACTAGCTATTTAGAAAATGTTGAATTATGAGCTAGCTTGACCAGAAAGTGTATTATGTTGACAAGGAGGAGAGCTTATTTCTCTAACAGTCACACTTTACATGATATAGTGGGGAAAGCACTGAATTGTGAGACCAGGGACATAGGCTTTTGTCTTGAATGGACCAATGATGAGCTCTGTGATGCTAGACAAGTCCTCTAACATATCTCAGTTTTTTGCTGTAAAATAAGAGCATGAACCAGATTATTTCTATAGTTCCCCCTAACTAGGTTCCCCTAAACCCATAACAATGTCCTGGACCATCTTCCCATCCTCCCACCAGTTGAGTTTCTATTTGCTACCATCTCCTCTCCCCAATTTCTACATATTAATGTGAGAAGAGTAATCAATTCAACATTACACATTCCAGAAAGAATTATCAAACAATTAACCTATGACTCTACCCTCTTATTTGACTCCCCAGATGAAAATAACCCTTTCCATTGTATGGGCATGTATCATTCCATTTTATGTACTGCCTTCCTCTATTAGAATAATACAATCTCCTTAAGGACAAAGATTAATTTTGGTTGTTTGTATCCCCAATACTAACACAACTAAGTGGCTAGTAAATAGTAAGTGCTTAATAAACACTCACTCATTCCCTCAAACTCAATGTTTCTAATACATTCAAGTCTTATATCTTAGTGCTGTGAGGATTAAAAATTTGAGAGACATAGTCTCTGGGTAATTTAATCATTTTATTAATAGGCCAGAAAATTAGTAATAAAACAACGGTCATTTGGCCATCTTTCTCATTTATATATCCTTCTAACTGAAGGAAGTCCATCACAGTGCAATCAAATCTAATTGACTGACATAATTTGGAGGTGTGATATATTAGAATGAAGTGTGAAGATACTTGACTCAGGTCACTCAACTCTTGGTTAGAATGACATCAGAAAAAGAATCTAGACCCCACCCAAGCTGATGGGGGTACAATGGTTCCCACCTAAAATTGTTTCTCCCAGGCCACTTCTAATCAGTAAAGTCCTTCAGCTATGTAGATAAAAGGATCTGCCTCCACCCAAGACTCCTTTGTTAGCTGGGATCAGGTTCGATCCAGATGAATCTTAATTTCAAGGAGAAGTTAGACCTTGGAGTGGAGAGGAGAAAGGACTAAGAAAGGAGACAACACTGAGTCCCCCAAGATATTGATCATTAATAATTAGATATACATATAGGTATAGAGAGAGATAGATATATAGAAAGATGTAGATATATAGAGGATATAGATATAGTCCTTATTTAAAAGAGCAATGATATTTTCAGTCTCCAACTACCTTACAGGAATAAATTAAAATATTCAATAATGCAAATTATAATAATAACCATAGTTTTGGGTTTAACACTTGTTCCTTTTTTAAATACCATTAATCTAAAATAACTAAAAACATTCAGATCTTCTGCTTTCCTTCCTTCGACCTTTTGTTTCCATGTGATATTTTACTGGCTCTTTGCATACTTGCTAGCGGTAAAGAAAATTAAGGGAGGTAATTTTTATTCATTAACACATTAAAATTCCAAGTCAAAGGTACTTCAATATCTCTGAATGCATTCCCAATCTCAGCATATCAAATCAATGCAAAAAAAGGCATGGCAAATGGACAATATCGCATGGAGTGGAAACAGGACTGGACCAGGAATCAGGAGCCTGGGGACCCAGTCCTTGTTCTGCTAATAACTAGCTGTGAATAATGAATCAGGTCACTGAATACAGTATCTGCAGATCTCAATTCCCTCACCTGTAAAATTGGGATTCGAATCAAATGAGATAGCAAATATAACATGCTTTGCAAACTTTAAAGTGAGTGCTATAGGGGGCAGCTAGGTGGTGTGGTGGATAGAGCACCGGCCCTGGATTCAGGAGGACCTGAGTTCAAATCCGGCCTCAGTCACGTGACACATTACCGGCTGTGTGACCCTGGGCAAGTCACTTAACCCTCATTGCCTCACACACACAAAAAAGTGAGTGCTATATAAATATTAGCGATCATCATCTTCCTCATCCATTGTCCTACCCAATTCAGAAGTGGGTAATGGGGAGCCAATAGGATAAGAAAATACAAAGGTAAAACTGCTGGTGGGAATGCATGATTTGTATTATTATCACCTTCTTACACTGTTATTATTACTGCCTTCTTACATTGTTATTATTAATATTCTTTTTATTACCATTAAAATAATAAATACAAAATACTTCAGATGGAAATGTTCCTGGGGTAAGATATCTTACAATTATTAAATATTGCCTTCATTCACTAGTTCATTTTGACCTGTAGATTTAAGCTCTATCTTTCCTCAGCATAAATTATAATTTTTACATTTATCAAGATGTCATTGGAGAAAAACTCCACAAGATGAAGGTGCTGTTAAACTGTTTTGTTTTTTTGTTTTTTTGGAGCCCTATGGCTTTATATCATTCATGTACAGCAAATGATTACTAAAAGGTTTTGGTTCAACCCCGTCTTTAGCTTCAAAGCCATACTTGGTTTTATTTAGCAAAGATGAAAATGGACTTAAAGCTAGGCAAAACTATAATGGGCTGAAACTTTCTCTAACAAATGCCACATTTTGTTTTAAGTATTCTTGAGATTACTGTGTTGGTGGCATTTTTATTTTTTAAAAAAAGTTTTCTGTGCCATTATCAGTAAGACAAGTGTGAAACTCAAAGACTTGGTAGTAGTCAATAAAGGCATCATAGATGTTACCAAGCTCTCAGATTCTATATTAAATATCAAATCAACAAGAAGTAGCTTTTTACACTTCTGACATACCCTTTCTGCCCCACAACCAATATATGCTGCTGCATAAATTGCTGTAAGCAGATCTTGGCATGTTGTTACATCTTCTGCTAAACAGAAGGAGAGAATGTGTTCATTCACAATGGTTGCTGTAAAAAAAAAACCAGCTTTAAAAAAACACATATTTGTTTTAGTAGAGCTATCTGTTATTGCATCCTTCATCTAACCCAGGAAGAATTTTCCAAAATGCCAACTTCATTTCCAAAATATTGCAAGTATCTGTCATGCTTTTGTCTTGTTTATTTTTCCTCTGGAATTTCTATAAGTTTCATTAAGAAATGGTTGTCATTGACTCTGTGTTCTTTGACTCCTTTTCATATTTTAGTAATGCCTCAATTTCATCTCTTATTTCAGTTAATCTAGATAGGCCATTTCTCTAATGAACCTTCATTGGTCGATAATACATTATTATGGTATGGACCTTCAAACTGAGGTTGCCAAAAAGCAGTAAGAACCAGGAAGACCTACTTTCAATTTTGTTATGATAGAGTCCCAGAGCATAATGAAATTATTTATACCTTCAGTTCATTTAATGTCCAATACCATCTATGCACATAAGTATCTCCGGCAAGTAGGACAGAGATATTTCTAATCTTTTTGTTTGTTATGATTCTTATATCATCATCATCATTATTAAAAAATTGATTCCATAAAACAAATAAAGTGACTGGCAGAGGCTTGCATATCTTCAGCCATTCTCCTTATGAGAAAAAATAATTTTTGCTCATTTCTTGATAGTCAACTCACATAAAATTTCTTCCTGGCTGAAAGTCATTCAATAAACTGTTTTGCTTCAGTCTGTAGTAATAAAACTATACAACACTATAAACATTTTCCATGTTTGACTCCAAGATATTTGGCTCTCTGGCTGGAAACACTAGTGCTTTTGTTTTTAAAATTACAGCAGACTCTGCGACCTAATATACCCAAGGATGCCAAATATTTTTTCTCTTCTATTGTGTAGCACTAAAAACATTTATTTAACATATACAAGTGACTCGTGGATGTTCAAGAAGGCTAGTCTTACTTTTAATTATCTCTGAAAATGACAATGTAATCAATAAAGGTATATAAAGATGTCCAAATATACTTCTGTCTTAAAAGAGCTATTTTTGAATTTAATGCTGATATTGGCATCCCATAGTGTTGGGACTGAAGTCAGGAAGACCCGAGTTCAAATCTAATCTCTGACACCTACTATCTGTGTGACCCTGAGCAAGTCACTTAACCTCTATTGCCTTATTCCCCTGGAGAAGGAAATGGCAAACTGCTCCAGTATCTTTTCTGGGAAAACCTCATGGGCATCATTGGTATGGAATGGTCCACAGGGTCATGAAGGGTCAGATACAACTGATCAACAAAAACAACGACAGTGCCTAAAAGCCACAGAACAGAAAAGAAGGGTGGTGTAGTAGATGGGGTTCTGACATGGACATAAGACATTAAGATTAAGATTAAGAAAATGAAGCACAGGAAATTTGATTGCCTCCTACAAGGTCAAACAGGTACTAAGAACCAGAGGTGGAGTGTGAATTTGACTTCAGTGCCAAGACAAGTGGACCTTTAAAATGGCCTCATTTTGATTGTGCCTCTAACACCGACTAACTGGGTGATCAAAGGGAAAGCACTAAACATCCCTGAACTTCACTTTGTACAACTGGAAAAAGAGTAATGATAACACTTTTAACTGCACAGGTTTGCTATGAGGAACACTAGATATTCCTGTAAATCTTAAATGCTATAATTTATTTATATCATTATAATGATATTTAATGCCTTATTTAAGGCTCTTATTTAATGCCGTCAACCTTGTAGAACATTGCAGACATCTTCCCAAGGCTCAGTCCTGGGACTTCTCTTCTCCCTCTATGCAATCTCATTTGGTCATCTCCTGAGTTCCCATGAGTTCAATTATCATCTACATGCAAATGAATCCTAGATCTTTATATCCAGCCCTAGTCTCTCTCCTGACCTACAATGACACATAAATAAATGCCTTTAGACATCTTGGAGAAATGGATGTCCTGTTGCCACCTCAATCTCAACCTGCTCAAAACATGTCATTATATTTTGCCCAAACCCTCTCCTTTTGCAAACTTCCCTTTTATTATCAGAGGCATCACCATCCTCCCAGTTGCCCAGGCTTGCTACCCCAATGTTATCCTCAATTCTTCATTCTGACTCACCACATATCAATTTCATTGCCAAATCTTGTCATTCTGACTATCTCAACAATCCTCGACTATATCCCTCTCTCTCCACCCAAAAAGGTACAACCCTAGCTCTGGCACTCATCACTTATTGTAACAGCTTTCTAATTAGTCTCCAAGCCTCAAGTCGATTCCCACTCCAGTCCATCTTCCACTCAACTACCAAGAAGACTTTTCCAAAGTCCATCACTTTCCCTACCCAATCCTCACTCTGTAATAGCCACTAGAGCTCTGTTTTGCATCTAAATTTCTTTATCACATGGATACTTCCTACCCTTTCAGTCTTCTTCTTATTAACTCTTCTCCATGCACTCTACAATACAGCTATACTGACCATTTTGGAGTTTCTCCAACAAGATAGTCCATCTTACATCCCTGCCTTTACCCTGGTTGTCTCATCTCACAAAGCCAGAAGCTCACCTCTGCCTCAGTCTCCCTGGCTTCTGAGTGCTTACACTGTACCAGACACTATGCTAAGCACTGGAGATCCAAATACAAGAACAAATAAGTGCCTGCTTTCAAAAAGCTTACATTCTAAAGGAAGAACTTAACACATGAAAGGCTACTGAAAAAAAAAGGAAAAAAAAAAAAGAAAGGCTACTGAAAAGTTCGGAGAAGTGTGGGGAGAGAAGGTACCTGCTCATAGACATGGTTTTGCAGAGTAGAGGCTCATGGGCACAGCAAGGAAGGGAATAAACCATGACCATTCTGGGCCCCTCCTCAAAACTGAGGCCCAGGAAAACTCACGACACTTCAAAGCTTCCCTTTTAAAGGAGACCTACGGGGCAGCTAGGTGGCACAGTGGTTAGAGCACCGGCCATAGAGTCAGAAGGACCTGAGCTCAAATCTGGCCTCAGACACTTGACACTTACTAGCTGTGTGACCTTGGGCAAGTCACTTAATCCCAATTGCCTCACCGCCCCCCCCCAAAAAAGAGGAGGCCTATCACACTCTCCTCCTAACTGCTAATGGCTTTCCTTCCACTATTGCCTTCTTCTACCACATATGCATATGCCTGCTATTTATTTAGTTCTTTATGTGTGTCTCTCCCTTTAGAATGTGAGTTACTGGAGGACAACAGGCTGTTTTTCACTTTCTTTGTCTCCCCAAGGCTTAGCACAAAGCCTGAAACATAATCAGTATTCTTAATAAATAATCATTGGCGAAAGGATTCTACTTCTTTATTTTGCCACAGCTGTGTGAAAACAATTTAATTAATATTTAAATCTTTAAAATTTTGCTCTTTCAAATACCTCTCACATTGACCTTTCAGTTTTCCACTATTAAAAAAAGATTTAATAAAGAATGGAAAACAGTACATGGAAAATGTCCTAGTTGCAAATAAAATCATATTACACGCTGTCTCCTCTACTGTTTATTTCTAATATATTACAACTTACAAGACATTGTTTTTATTACATGACATATTTTATCAAAGATCAAAAACTTCACTCTATTGCAAAGATCTGTGAAATAAATTAAGTTTATGAAACAGAGCTCAATTACATACTTTGTGATAAAACTTTATATTCCAATTCAAGAAGGATGTCTTACTGGTCACACTCACTTTTTTTAACTCTAAAACAGTAAAATATGTACATGTATCTGAGAATCAAAACTATTATAATCCTATGCAATATTTACCTACAAGGAGTGTCTCAGTTCAGATATGTAACCCCAGATGGCATGCTTAGGACACTAACACATAGCTGTCAAATATTTGTATCTAGATCTGTTATTTCTACAGCATAGGGCACCTTAAGGTCAGGAAACCCCCGAACAGATGCAAAGCCCTGAGTTATATAAGGCTATATATAACTTACAGCCTTGGAGAGTGTCCTAGGCCCCCAATAAGTACAGTGACTTGGCCAGGGTCACAGAACCAGTATGTGTCAGAGATAAGATTCGAACCCAAATCTTCCTACTCAAACTAACCCTCTATCCACTCTGCCACAATGCTTTTCACACGTTTATTTCAAGTCTGAAATGAGTCACTGTATATGAGAACATATTTTAAAAGCATAAAGCACTAAAATCTTCTCAAAATATTCTCATGTTTGAAAATGTGTTCTTATTCTTTCGTTTCCTTCTCTCCTGTCTTTCCCTCTTTCTCTTCCTGTCTCTCTCCCTCTTTCTCCCTCTTCATCTACCACATCCTCTCTTCCCCTTGTCTTATCTTGTCTCCTCTCTCTCTCTCTCTCTCTCTCTCTCTCTCTCTCTCTCCCCCCCCCCCTTCCATCTCCATCCTTCCCCCCTCTCTCCCTCCCTCTTCCTCTCCCCTATCTCATTTTCCCCATTGCCTACAGTTTAAGTCCAAACTCCTGACTGGCCTTATGACATGGAGGTGACCTTGGGTTTTCAAAGGCTACCCTAACAAAGTACAAGTTCATACATTTCTGTAAAGCTGTAAAGACTCTGACTCTGTATGTGTGTGTGTGTGTGTGTGTGTGTGTGTGTGTGTTGGGGGGTGGCAATCAATGTCCATACTTAAAGAAAGCCTATCGAAAAGCATGAGCGTCTAACGCCTTGGCACAGATGTCATAACCAACCTCTTCAACAGATCCATCAGCACCAAGCATTTCCCTTCACACTGGATGGCAAGAAATCAGAAGCGGCAATTAAGACGCTGGCAAAGAGCCAATGTGCCAACATCAAAGATGTCTATTTGATCTTCTTCCAGCTCTGGTGGTCCAGGCACATGTAAAGCTTGAGTGACTGCAGAAACCCTACGCAGATTTCTTTTGAAGGAGGGAAGGAGGGAGCTCACAGGCAATGTGGCCAAACTTAGAAAATCTTTGGCTCACTAGAAAACTACCTCAATTGATGGCTGTGAAGCCAGTGAAATGAGTGATGTCGTATCCAGTGATTACAGATGCAGTTTGTTGTGTGGAGTGCTCGCTCACCAAGTAGCAAATGAGGCAGACAGGAAGACTAGAAGTGACTTCTGGTCCTACCTCCTCCCTCAGACGGGTAACCTGAATACAGTGTCACGACAAAATCTTAAGACTAATTTGCATGACTGGTTTAGAGATGTCCAACTCATTGCATTACAATCATGAGGTTGGAAAGAGTGAGGAAGACTTCATGAAGCAAGTTCCATTTGAGTCAGGAATAAAAGGATGGATAATACTTTAATAGGCAAAGAGCATAATAATAGGAAGGACATCATAAGCATAAGGAACAGGACATATTTAATGGATGGAATAGCCCAGTTTGGCTGCAAATGGACAGCATGAAGGAACATAGTTTAAAATAAAATTGAGAAAGGAAAGTGGCATCAGATTACAACTAAATTGACTGAGAAATGTATATCATGTACAATGTAAAACTGTTTCCATTTTTATTGCAACGATTTTGTGTTTTCTTGCTCTGTTACTTGAAATCCCATTTGTAGGGGACAAATCACACTCTGCCATCAACTAGTGAGAATGCTGGCATGAGTGTTGCATTGTGCTATCAACACCTTTGGATCTTGGTCTCATAACAATGAGCTGAGTACTTATTTCCCTTGTAGAAGATCAAGCTGGTGTCAGAGATCAACGATATAAAAATAACCCAAACACAACCCTTTTTGCCCTGAAGCATGGACCATCATGAACTCTGTCTTCCTACCATTACTTGAAATCATCATGCCTCAAACTCCCTGGTAACATACTTCTTATTCCCTTTCTCAGCATCATTTAGGAGGTGTTTCTTCTGGTCTCACTCTGAGTGAAGCGAGTGCTGTCCTAGACTGTAACTGTCAGAGACAGCAGCATTAAGGGTGGATGGGATGGGTTACCTGGTTTGGAGTCATCAATTCTAACCCTAATTAGGCTGCTCTGGTATCCTTTCTTCCCTTACTGTCCCAGCCTCTGACTACCTGAGGCATCTAAAATTAAGTCACATGGCTTTCCTTTTTGTACCTTTCCTTAAAAATACTGAATAAAGAGACAAATGCTTCCAACACTGATTGGCTCAGCTAATCCTTCTAGGAAGCCCTTTCATTTACAGTACTAATTGCTAACAGTACATTTAGGTAGGTATGGAATAGCTGAAATAATTCTAACCAAATAATATTGTTTAGGGTCAATCTGTAGAGATGTCTCTAGTAGAATGTCACAAGGCTCCGTCCTCAAACCAGGTCTAGCCAACCCTGTAAACTCAAGATTTTAAAAGTATTTTTATAAGACTTGCACCTGTTACAATACTGGATAAATTGGGTGATGTCTACGATGAGAAAATGAGGGCACAAGATCTTAATAAGCAATCTTGACAATCTTGACTTAATAGTGAAAAATATGGGGGCGGCTAGGTGGTGTAGTGGATAAAGCACTGGCCTTGGATTCAGGAGTACCTGAGTTCAAATCCGGCCTCAGACACTTACTAGCTGTGTGACCCCGGGCAAGTCACTTAACCCCCATTGCCCACAAAAAACCCAAAACAAAACAGAAAAAAAATAGTGAAAAATATAAAATTCTGCAAGTAGGCTGAAAACATCAACTTTCTCAAGTAACAACCACATGACTTGACAGCCAAAACACCTAATATAAACTTGGGCTGCATCAAAAGTACGATTTCCAAAATAAGGAATAGTCCAATTGTACCTTATAACCTGATCAGACTAAATCGGGAGTATTCAGTTCTGCAAGCTACAAATTATTAAATTTAGAGGAAATAAACTACATCAAGGAGACCAGAATAATAGAGGGATTCAAAATCATTTTATAATATGTGTTCTTAACCTGGGTCAAAAGATGCGCCCTGCCCCCCCCCCCCACTCCCAGGAGCCCATGAGTTGATTTCAGTGAGGTCTGTGAACTAGGAGAAAAAAAAATACATCTTTATTTCAATATAATTGTTTCCTTTGTAATCCCATGGATTTTATTCAATGCATTTTAAAACATTATTCTAAGTCTACAAGCTTCACCAGACTATCAAAAGGGTCCATGAATCAAAAAAAGTTAAGAACCTTTCATAGGAAGAGATCATGTAAGGAGGAGCCATTATTGCTATCTTAATGTGTAAAAGGAAAAGAGAGATGAGACATTTTGCTATTTTGCTCTAAGGCTTTGGCTCCAGAAAGGAAAAGTAAGATCAAAGGGCAAAAGTTACAAGGCAATAGATTTCATTTCCATGTAGGTTAGACAATCTTAAAATTTCCAATGAAAAATGAGAGCTACATGTAATGAACTTCCAGGAGGTAATAAGCTCCTGATGACCAGACATATACAAGCAGAAGATGGACAAACATTTGTTATGGACATTAAAGGGGAGGATTCAGAGGGGAATATGGCTAGAAGATTTTCGGCTCTAAGATTTCCTGATTCCATAAACTCACACAACTAACATAAAATTGATTTAAATTAAATTTGTTCATCTGCAAAGTCGTTTATTTAGATAGACACCTTAATAAAAGATTGCTTATATGATCCCAGAAAACCTCATCAGAAATCACTATGAATATGTAGAAAATGAATATAGAACTAAGAAGGACTTTTTGGAAGCTGAATAAGATGAGAGAGGATTTAGGATTGTTTTTCATTTAAACAGGGCAATAAAAATCAGTCTATTTCCACTGCAGAGTGCTGCCAAAACTACTAGTAAAAAAGAGCTGCCAGTGATTCACAATTTATAAAACAAAGCTTGACAAGAGCATGCTAATTCCATCAAAGTTGCAAAATAAAATAAAATAAAATAAAAATTTGATCCATCATTGGCACCCAAGTAACTTAAAATTAAAACCAAAATTTTAACATGATAAACAATTTGCAAATTTATACTTTGTTTTTCTTTTGAAATGAGCTTTTTGTTGATTTCTATCATTATAAATAAGTAATCATTAAAATGCAATGTTCTAACCTAAACAAAGGAGGTTCATGAGCTACCTCTTCTCAAAAAAGGAGAAAAAAAAAATCAAAGACTCTTTTCTTCCTTCTTTGCAAGTTTACTGAGAAAAATGTCGGAAAGGTTATGTTTTTACAAAAATATGTCATACGGGCAAAAGTAAACAAGGAGGTAAACTAACAAGAACAAGATCAGTCATTTCCCAAATCACCTACATCAATTCAATTTACATGGCACTACAAAATAAGAAAGCTTTCCTTTGTTCACATCGAATAACAAGCATGCAACAATACACCTTCTTCTAATGTCCACTAGCCTTAGCCTAGAAATTAGTCAAATAGTAGAAAGCTTGAAAATGCAGCCAAATGGGAGATGAGGACTGGTTCTCACTTCTTTATGAAAATATATTGGCATATTCTAAGATGCCCACTTTTCTCTTCCCTATACTTCCCATCTAAATCGTTGCAATCCTTCGAGGCTTAACTGAGATCTCCCTCAGTATAAACTTCTCTGACCACTTTGATACTGTTAAATTCTTCTGTCATTCTGCCAGTGTAGGTATTCTCTTCACAGATGTAGTGTACAGCCCCTCTACAACTTAATAGAGGATTGTGGGAAACCACTGCCAATGAAAAGTCAGACGACCTATGGCCAAACCAGAAATGACATTTTCTAAACTTAGCTAGGTTGGTGTTCAGATGAGAAATTCAGAGAAAATCCCAAGGTCCAGTCTTCCCAGATTTTGCTTGGCTAACACGACCTTCAAGAACCAAGGGTCAACAGAGCAGGAGTCTTAAGTAGTTTATCCATCTCAAACTGTTTGCTGTAATTCCTTAGTGAATAAGGCCCCCAAAAAAGTGTTTTTTCACTGCAGAAGATTGCCAACATTTTTGGTGAAAAGAGCCACCAGCGATAGAACAATCTAGATAACAAAACTCAACAACACAATACTGTTTCATGCTGGCTAATCTCATCTTCCTAGTTCAAATAAGAAGCCGTGAGGGCGCCTCTTATGGAGTCTTCTTTCCAGCACTTAGATGAGGATGACATGGCTCCAAGCTCCTTGATCATCTTGGCCTTTTTTAATGTGAATTGACTTTGGTTGGAAATACTCTAAACCTCAAATGAATCTGTGATCTCAGGTTTTGTTTTGTTTTTTTCTAAGAAGCATTTATTAAATAGTATCCATTACGTGCCAGATACTTACTTAGTGCTTTATAAATATTATCTCACTTGATCTTCATAACAACTTTGAAGGGTAGGTGCTGTTATTAATACTACTTTACATTTGAGGAAATTGGGCCAAGCAGAGGTTAAATTACTTGCCTAGGGCCACACACATAGTGTCGGAGGCAAGATTCAAACTCAGGTCTTCCTGACTCCAGGTCCAGTGCACCACCTACCTTTCCCACCCCCTCCAACTATGGGCCATCCTGTCTGCCCAGCCTGTTCAATTCTTTTCCATCCCTTCCCATAAGGTCAACCAAAGGGGTTAAACCAATGTGCTAAAGGCCTCCTTTGCTTTTTCCTGACATCTTGGGGATAGCAGTCAGGGGGAACCTTAGCATGCCATGTGGGCACCTCACTTTTTTTTACCATACATCTCCATGGTGGCATCCTGTACTTCAACTCTTTGAAATTTCTCATTTGCTCTATGTTGCATCCTGCTCAGACCTGATGCAGATATCTCCACTGACCTCTGTGATATTCATTTTCTCTTCTTTGAAAATGACTTTGTTACGGCAGCTAGGTGGAGCAGTGGATAGAGCACTGGCCCTGGAGTCGGGAGGGTCTTGAGTTCAAATCCGGCCTCAGACACTTACTAGCTGTGTGACCCTGGGGTTAAGTCAATTAACCCCAATTGCCTCACCAAAAAAAAAAAAAAGGACTGTGTTAGACATTTTGCAGCCACAGAACATTGGGAGAATACTGATATTAAAAATGAACCTTTATTTCAGTCAGAAGTTTGAGATCATGAAGGGAGCTTTGCAAATTCCTGAGGACAACCTACCACACTCTCCTATTGTCTACCCAAGACAAAAAATACACTCTATAAAAGATACACCATAATCCAAGTGTATCCCATAATCTAGGCAACCAGTTTAGAAATATCACTTCTAAAAGCTGAATTTTGATAAATAAACTGTGAGTGCAATCTATCCAGTGTAGGGCTCAAAGTGGGACCACAGAATGAGTAAAACTAGAGATGGTCTAGCAGAATAGGTGAATGCTAGGTCTGGCTCTACCACTAAACTAATGGTATGACTTTAGACAAGTCAGTTTATCTTTCAAGCTTCTGCTCCCTCAGATGCAAAATGAGGACCCTTGAATTAGGAGATCTTTCACCGGTTGTAAAACTAGATGATGTTTATGACCCTACCTTGTTCTCTATAGTATACTGCTATTAAATATGCTTCTATCAACCTTAAGGGTCATTTGTTTTTTGGTATTGACATCAACTGGTCATATTGAGTTTGGAGCCACCTAGTCAGAAATCTTGCATGACACAGATCCAGAGTTGAAAAGGACCATACAGTACATTCAGAGCTAGAAGTAACCTCAGAGCTGATCCAGCTCCCCTCTAACCCCACCCCCAAATTATTTTACAGATGAGAAAACCAAGGCCATTTAGTGGTTAAATGGCTTTGCCCAAGTCATCTCATTTAAACCCAGGGTTCTTTCTGCTCTATCGCATAGACTTACCATCGATTTATAAGTTTTCAGATAAAACATCTGCCCTCTCTGAACCTCAGTATCTGGAGCTAAGTGTCATGAGGGATTGCTTAGCTGATACGAATTCCTCACATGGATGAGGGGGAGGAGTTGGGAAAGCAGCTTCCCGGAGAGTTGTAATGAGAAAAAAACCTGCTGTAAACATCAAACAGTGCAACAAATATAAACAGCCTGATCACTATAAAGCACCCACCACAGGCATGCTCCATTGGACTGACCAGCCTTCACACAATCATCCTTTACACAAAGTTGCAAAGTTGTAGTCCAGCGCAATCAGCCTCAGTGCCCAGAGAGAAGTTTGTTTTGGGTTTCCCCTCCAAGTCTCATCTGATGTTCCACTCGTCAACCTCAGCTGGAAATTATGACTTCTAGTTCTTTAAGGGGCATCTATCTCTTCCTGGTCCTACCAACCACAAGTAAGGCAAAAATCACATACATCACTCACACACACACACACACACAAACTAGACAGGCAGCAGGTCTGTCAATAGGTGAAGACAACTTTAGAAGGAATATTGTGAAAATTTACCCAGAAATGTTAAATAATTATACAAATAATCCACTGATAATGGTAAT
The DNA here is from genome assembly GCF_019393635.1 of Dromiciops gliroides. NCBI lineage: Eukaryota > Metazoa > Chordata > Mammalia > Microbiotheria > Microbiotheriidae > Dromiciops > Dromiciops gliroides. Next base: position 238,722,721 of record NC_057866.1, on the reverse strand, counting down.
ACCTTTTGGAGCACTCATCCCAGCCAGAGGCAGCAGGTTTCAGCTGCTTCAGGAATGCAAAGGAAAAGAGAAAAGAGAAAAAACACTTGAGGATTTTCCAAGTTTTCAGCAGCGGTAGAGTTCAAAGGTTCCTTGTTTCCAGATTTCTGGGTTTAACACAGCTTCTCTGAATTCAAAGTCACTGTACCATCATATGCCCTACTTCAGTTTCTGGAAGAAGGGGGTGGAGGAGACAAGACTTTTGAACCCAAAGAACCAGTAAACTTTCCCACTTCTTCCAGTCTTAACAAGGGCTCAGAACTTTTCCATTGCTTTGTTCCTCTGAGAAGGAAACTGGTCCAGCTGCAGATTTTTATTTTATTATTGTTTTAAGAAAAAAATGTCCAGACCTATCTGAGTCTTATCTCTAGATAGATATTAAATTAGATTTAGTGGGAATCCTGAGAAGAAAAGAATTGGCCCTTCCTCCTCCATCTTTCTTTCCAGGATATTGTTGGATCATTTTGCTCTCTCTTTCTCTGCAAATGCCTTCCCCAGCCCCTAGCAAGGCCCCGCTCACATCTGCTTCTTGTTCTGTCCTTGACATTGGTCCTCCATCTATGAACTTTCTTCCACAGTTCTTCCCTCCAGCTGAAATTCCTGGGTCTTCTCCTCTGCCTGTATCCCATCCACAAAGCTCATGGGATCCCTATAATGACTTAGAATTCACCTACCCTTGGGGGGCAGCTAGGTGGCACAGTGGATAAAGCACCAGCCCTGGATTCAGGAGGACCTGAGTTCAAATCCGGCCTCAGACACTTGACACTTAATAGCTGTGTGACCCTGGGCAAGTCACTTAACCCCCATTGCCCTGCAAAATAAATAAATAATAAAAAATAAAAATAAGAATTCACCTACCCTGCCCTGATCAGGCCATATCAGAACATTATAACATACTCCCCACTGTTCCCTAGGAAAGCCGAAGGTCTTTATAAAGCACCATTTTAAGATTACTCTGCTCATTTAATTAAATAGAATTCTATCTTCCATCTATTTTGTTCCTACAACACTAACTTCCCCCTTTTCCTTTGTTTCACCTAAAATGGTATCTTCACAAAACTAATGCCAATATGTAGCATATACCTCTATCTAAACCCCAAACTTCCCAGGTCTTTTTTAGTACGAATTGCTCTGTAGCCAAATCTCCTCCTATATTTGGGGGGTGGGGGGGGGTGGAGGGCAATGAGGGTTAAGTGACTTGCCCAAGGTCACACAGTTAGTAAGTGTCAAGTGTCTGAGGTCAAATTTGAACTCAGGTCCTCCTGAATCCAGGGCCAGTGCTTTATCCACTGCGCCACCTAGCTGCCCCTCCTCCTATATTTGCCATTAAATTTCTAAATTTACCTAAGTCTTTACATTTATCTCTATTAAATTTCATTGTGTTATATTCAATCAGATTGACTTGAAGAGCTGGGGCTATTCAGACTATTTAGAAGACAAAATGGGAGGGAAGGGACCTCCCTGATCGATGTGTTCAAGGATTTAAAGGAAAGACTTTCACCTGAAAGAGGTAGAAGTGATAAGACTGGTTCTGTTGAGCCCCAGGTGGTGGATTTACATGTAGTAGAAGAAAATTAGTCTTCACATAAGCAAAAATGCCTTAACAATAAGCACTATCCAAAAGGGGATAGGCTGCCTCCATAGGTTATGAGTTCTCTGGGACAGCTAGGTGGCACAATGGATTCAGGAGGACCTGAGTTCAAATCTGGCCTCAGGCACTTGACACTTACTAGCCTTGTGACCCTGGGCAAGTCACTTAACCCCAATTGCCACCCCACACACACACACACACACACACACACACACACAGGTAAGGCTGGATTTGCTTTATAGCCTGCTACTTCACTGAAATGATTTATTCAACTAACTTCTCAGTTGAGTCTTTGGGATTTTCCAAGTATATATATCATCATATCATTTTCAAAAAGAGAATTTTATTACCTTGTTATCTATTCCGATTCCTTGTATTTCTTTTTCTTCTCTTATTGTTATTGCTAGGCTTTCCAACACGATACTGAATAATATTGGTGACAGTGGACATTCTTGTTTCACCATGACTTGGTCTGTTACCCAAGATGATTAGAGAAAAAGGAAAAGAACCCATATGCTCTAAAATATTTATAGCAGTTCTCTTTGTGGTGGCAAAAAATTGTAAACTTCAGGGATACTCATTAATCGGGAAGTAGATGAACAAGTGGTATTGATTGGGATAGAATACTATTGTACTATAAGAAATGATGAGCTCATTGATTTTAGAAAAACATGGCTAGTCACATGAAATAATGGAGTGAAATGAGCAGATCCTAGAGAATGTTGTATATTATAAAAACATTGTCTTAAGAACAACTTTGACTAAGTCATTTTGACTATTATAAATAACCAAATTATTTACAAAGGACATTTGAAGAAAGACATTAGCTGCATCCAGAGAAAGAATATATAAAAAGGTTTCACCTACATCTCTCTCTCTCACACACACACACACACACACACACACACACACACACACACACCCCTAATGGCAGGCAGCCATGGGGGTAAGGGAGGGGAGAAAGGTACCTGATAACTTTATTGTATATTTAAAATAACAGTTTCACAAACAATCATCTCTTTTTTCCCAATTCTATTATGCTGTAGAAATGCTTGTTTTATTTCTTAAATTCAGAATAAAAGAAATAGATTTGTTAAAGTAAGGGTTGGGGGCAGCTAGGTGGTGCAGGGGATAAAACACCAGCCCTGGATTCAGGAGGACCTGAGTTCAAATCCGGGCTCAGACATTTAACACATACTAGCTGTGTGACCCTGGGCAAGTCACTTAACCCTCATTGCTCCACCCAAAAATAAAAATAAAGTAAGGGTTGGATAACCACCTCTGTGGTGCACTGTAGAAATAATCATTTCAGTTATGAGTTAGACTAAACTAAACTCCCTTTAAACTGAAATTCTGTCCAGTGATACATACATAACTTGCACTGATTAACTGCACTTTTATTGATATCACAAAATCTAAGGGGCAGAGAGTACTTTAGGAAAGAATTGGGGGGTCAGTGAGGTGGTACAGTAGATAAAGCACCTGCTCTGGGTTCAGGAGGACCTGAGTTCAAATCCAGCCTTGAACACTTGACACTTACTAGCTGTGTGATCCTGGGCAAGAGATTTAACCCTCATTGCCTTGCCCCCCCACCCGCACCCCCAAAAAAAGGAAAAAAGGAAAGAATTCAGGCCAAGTGTTTATTGCTTTGAAAATGCCAAGGAGAATAGGAAATAAGCAAGCAGCACTGGACTTGGTGATTACTTCTTTTTGTTTTTGGTTTTTTTTAGTGAGGCAATTGGGGTTAAGTGACTTGCCCAGGGTCACACCACTAGTAAGTAAGTGTTAAGTGTCTGAGGCCAGATTTGACCTCAAGTACTCCTGACTCCAGGGCCATTGCTCTATCCACTGCGCCACCTAGCTGCCCGGTGATTACTTCTTAACCAGGAACAGCATTTTCACTAGAATGGTGAAGGTTCTTACAGGGAGGTCAGATGGCAAAGGATAAAGGAATCAGTGGACAGTGGGGAAACAGGAAGTGAGTGTAGATTATTACTCTGTCTAATCCAACCAATCAATAAACAAGTATAGGTGACACGGTTATTAGTCATGAGAAGCCGTGCCAAGCACAGGCAAAACAGTTACAAAAATGAGATGTCCCTGCCTTCCAGAAGTTTACCTTCTCCTGAAGCAGAAGTCTATGAAAGAACTGCATGTACCACTCGAGTATTCTAAAGGCACAGAGGCAACAGCCCTTAGAAAGTCATGACACATTTTTACACCACAATATTTTGGCCTATCTAGAATTTCTTTGCTAATCTGGAATAAAAAGTTCTTTTTTAAAAAATTCCCATTTCAATTACTGGCTTTCCATTGCAGAAAGAATCACAACTAAATGATTACTGCAGATACTTCCTTTTTCCTGCCTCAATCCTTCCTACCATACTGAAAAATATGTTCCATAAAGGGAATCCTGAGCAGGTGGTTTAAAAAGAAATTATCAAAATAAGGAAAAGAATGTAATGGTACATTGTTGGCACCAAAGCATCAAGATGACACTTATTTGTGCTTCATCATAAGACTTCTGGAAAAGAAATACAATTTCTTATGAGCACAGCATGAGTTGGAGAATGAGCACGAAACTGCAAAAATTACATTAAGATTTCATCAACATTCTATTCCACTTGATAGAGAAACCAAATGTTTTTTTTTTCCTTGAAAATGCTGACATCAGGGGGCAACTAGGTGGCACAGTGGATAGAGCACTGGCCCTGGATTCAGAAGGACCTGAGTTCAAATCCGGCCTCAGACACTTACTAGCTGTGTGACCCTGGGTAAGTCACCTAACCCCAATTGCCTCACCAAAAAAAAAGAAAAAAGAAAAAAGAAAATGCTGACATCAGTTGTAAGTCTTTTTTTTTTTCTTAAAGAATGCTACTGATTTGCTTTCAACTGTGAAAATAAGATAAGCAATAGCTCAAGTGAAAGTGGAGGCAAATTACATGCTGACTTTTTTTGTTTTCCAAATGTATTCATGATGATGTGGATATTTTATTATATAATCCTCAATGACAGGAAATACAGAGAGTTCATCAGTAAGGCGGCACAATAAGCAATGGTGGTAAATTGCCTTGAATTTTCACCGGCAGTCAAATGAGAAATCTAAACCTACACACCAAAAGAAATGCCTAGACTTAAATAACAACACTTGAGTTTTCCGTAGTCAGAACAAGAAGGGATTTCACACATTACCTACTTGAACCCTCCATGAAGTTAGATGGGGGCAGCTAGGTGGCACAGTGGATAGAGTACCGGCCCTGGATTCAGGAGTACCTGAGTTCAAATCTGGACTCAGACACTTAACACTTACTAGCTGTGTGACCCTGGGCAAGTCACTTAACCCCAATTGCCTCACTCAAAACAAAACAAAACAAAAAAAGATATTGAGATATTCTTCAAGATTTGGCTGGCTCCATGGACTAAGGGCTCAGACTGTTGACACCTCTTCTTCATTTTTGAGGATGAAGCAGCCATGATGACCTAGGAGTAGCTGCCCCTGCCCCACCCCAGGCTTAGAGGTCCAGATAAAGGATCATGATGGTTTACATGGGCAAGGGCACTGTATTCAGCTGAATCAATTGGAGGTTAGCCTTGTTGAATATCCTTCTCCTGCTATAGCTAAGTAGATCTACTTTGGTTAACTGTTGAATAATTTACAAGCACCTCATTTTGTTCCATTATTGAACCTAAGCTGCCAGGAGACTAGTCTGATTCAGACCCAGACCAAAACAACATATATGCAAATACTAAAGCTGGGCAATGAGCTGCTTCCTCTGTGAAATCCTCTCTGACCTTCCCTAGAGTGATTTTGGCTTCTAATTTTACATAGCATTTTGCTTTGACTTTTCCTTAGAACTGATCTAACTCTCTTTTGAGTCCTAAATATACTTATATTGTTCCCTATTTAAGTGTAATCTCCTTGAAAGCCGGGCCTTAGTCCTATCTAGCTAGGTACTTCACAGCCTCTAGTTTTCCAGGGAAAGGGAAACCTGATACTCCTAACGTAAAGAATCTGAAGATTATGGGCTGACTTGTAGAATTAGGTCCTCTCCATGAACTTAGAGCTTTGAATATCCCAAACTTGGCAAAGGTGATATAGTATGTGTTCTATGAGCTCAGAAAGTAACATTTGAGAATAAACAGAACAGTTACTACCTAATGTGGATTCTACTCTGACAGTTAATCTAATTGAGACATTGAGGTTTATAACATGTAATGAAGTTAAACTGGCCAAGCACACACTTCAGCATAACCTAAATTCTATGCAAATGGAAAATAAGAAGTTTTATTTCAAACTGAGTATTCAAGCTGATTATTTCAAATTTCCTCTGATACCCTCTCTGAGAAGCTAATCATCAAATAAACTACTAGGAATGGAAACTATAAGCTGAGCATCTCCTCTGTATATGACTGTCTTTGCATTTCAACCCCCAAAAGAGGAAGCATTATCTGCTAAAGACATAAAAAATGCAAGATATTTTTTTTAAAAATCACAATACTGGGGGAAGCTAGGTGGCACAGTAGATAAAGCACCAGCCCTGGAGTCAGGAGGACCTGAGTTCAAATCTGACCTCAGACACTTGACCCTTACTAGCTGTGTGACCATGGGCAAGTCACTTAACCCTCATTGCCCTGCCCCCCCTAAAAAATCACAGTACTTCTATTTCATTTTAAATTAGAACTCTATATGTAAAAAAAAAACATTTTTGGATTATATATTGCAAACAATATGTTACTGAGAAATATTTATGCTTTAAAGTATCATGATTAACTACTAGTTACTACTGTTTGCTAATATTACAGTGATTTCTAAATCAGCCATTTAGATATACTCAGACCATTGACTAATAAGAACAAAGAGCAACATCAATTAAAAGCAAAGATAAAAATGATAACACATGATGCTCAATATAGGCATTTAGACACCAACCTATTTAAGCAATGCTGTCTGGTGATAACTAAAAAATTGAGAAGGGGATAAAAGAACTAACATTTACATGGGCTATGGCTACGTTCTAATGAAATCAAATCAATGGAAAACAACCACCAAAAGAGTCTAGAAACTGCCTTAATCCCTGAACACTTGATTTGACTGCACCCAGAGACAACATTGAGGGGGAATGAGTTTAAAGAGAGCTTGAGGAGAGGCACAACGAAGCAAAAATCATTTTAAGGACAGCAAAGAATGAAACCAGAAAGAAGGTATCAAACAGATGAAAATGGAAAAGACCTTAAGACCAATATAACTTTTTTCCCCCTCTATCAGCTATAATGGAATTGCATTTGCAATAAAACATCATGGTGCCCCAAGTGCTACAAGAAGGAAAAACAGCAGTAAAGAAAGCAAAGATGGGGAAAAAAACAGCTGAACCAGACTAAATATATACAAAGTTCTGGTCAAAGGTAAATTTTTTAGAGTTTTAAAAAACCAATTTTCAGGCAGCTCGGTGGCAGTGGATAAAGCACTGGCCTTGAATTCTGGAGGACCTGAGTTCAAATCCAGTCTCAGACTTGCCACTTAACTAGCTGTGTGACCCTGGGCAAGTCACTTAACCCCCTTTGCCCTGCAAAACAAAAACAAACAAAAAGAAACAAACAAACCAATTTTCAAGGTAATTTAAAGAGGGCAGATGACTGCACATATATAACCTTTATCAAATTGCTTGCCTTCTAATGGGGGGAGGGCAGGAGATAATTTGAAATTCAAAATTTTAAAACTGAAAGATTAAAATTGTTTTTAACTGTAATTGGAAAAAATAAAATATTAAAACTTTTTTTTAAAAAAGAACACTGAGGGGCAAAATAGGTAGCACAGTGGATAAAGCACCTGTCCTGGATTCAGGAGGACCTGAGTTCAAATCTGACCTCAGACACCTGACACTTACTAGCTGTGTGACCCTGGGCAAGTCATTTAACCTTCATTGCCCCACCCCCAAAAAAAACAAACCCCACTGAGAAGACAAGATACTTGTGGCAAGAGATAACTGTCTCTCACATTTATATTACTACAAGCCTTGTTCTCTGTGGAAATGTATCTAATCTCATTACACTGAGAGGACAGAATACTTGTAGCATGATTCACAAGATTGGATAACATTTCTGTTGACTTAAACTTAGAGTCTATAAAAGCTAATCTTGTTTGAGAAAACTCAGACCACTTATCCTACTTGTGTTCTGTGAGAAATAAAGGCAAATTGAGGCACAAAAAAGAGGGCAGGATATCAAAGGCTTCAATCAATCTTATCTAATCTTGTTAATAAAAAGGTAACCAAGAGAATATGGGTAATACTAACTCATCTATTTCTATTTTTTTTTACAAAATTAATGTGACAATAATTTATGTACACATAAAGGGAAAACATGGTAAAAGTAGAAGGGAATACCTATTCATTTATGAAGGATATTCTACAGAACATATTCCCAGGGGCAGCTAGGTGGCACAGTGAATACAGCACTGGTCCTGGAGTCAGGAGGACCTGAGTTCAAATTTGGCCTCAGACACTTGACACTTACAAGCTGTGTGACCCTGAGCAAGTCACTTAACCTTTACTGCCCTGCCTCCCTGCCTCCCCCCAAAAGATCAAAGACATAGTCCTCTATTTGGTATTTAAAATTCTTTATCTCCCAAGTATTTATCAAAATCACACAAGACTCCTTGATATTTGTAAGAACTGAGATCACAGTTTGAAAACCTTCTGATTTTTTATATAAAGTGAAGCACACACGCAAAAAAACCCAAAACCCCAAAGTGAAGCACAGGAGAATAGGAGATGGTTGGTCCTAGGCTCACCCAGTCTAAGTCACCCAAGCTTTGGAGCCCTCCATCTTTTCCTTATGAAGAACAAGATGGAGGGGGACCACATGGTCTTGTTAAGATAAAAGTGCTAACAAGTAGGTAGAATGATTTTGTAGGAAAAAAAGAATATGTAGAGGATTTCATACTCCACATAAAAATGTAGAATGCCCTTTGTTCTAGAGATGAGAGAGGGGGAAATGATAACATGGAGTCCATACCAAGCTTTACAAGGAGGTAGTAAGAAACTTTCTAGCTGCCTTTGATATTGCAAGAATTGATTGTGATTTGGGGGACCCCATCTTTGGCTAAAATTAGAAAGCCTCAGGCGCTCCCCGCACAGCTCCATCTGCCCCAGGCATGCCCTGACTCCCTCTGCCCAGCATGGGTACCCAAGGAAATCCGTACCCCAGCCGGCCTCAGCCGCCACCCCTTGAGGTACCAACGAATTAGCTTGGGGTATGTGGCTGGTCATCCTGGGTTTCCTACGAGAGAAGGGCTTTTTACTGGAGGCGGGGGGGGGGGGGGTAGAGAAGAAAGGAGGAGGAAACAAGAATAAGAGAGAGAGAGAAGAGTTCACGGCTACAGGCGAGAGTTAAAGGTGGACGCACAGCGGGACAGAGAGACTTAAACTTGAAGCAGCTGAGTCTGGTGGGCGAGTTTACAGATCGTATTTCCTGCTTCTCTTTGTCCTTATTTCTAAATTTGTTCCGATCAATAAACCCTGGGTTTTTTTTGGTTTTTTGAAGAGGATTTTTATTTTTGTTTCTTATCAGTCTGGGAGAAACAGTTGGGGAGAGGGCAGTGTGGAAGAGAGGAGGCTTGGGACCTAGAGGTCCCCCGTTGTTTTCTGAGTCCCAATATTGCAGCTACCTTCTCAATTTACTCTTCCCATATTAAATTTCATCCTTACAATATTAATCTAGTCATCCCATACAAATGAAATACATCCTTAGATGTCAAAAGAACTTGCAAAAGTGACTGCTGATCCACTATCAGTAGTATTGGAAAGATTTTAGAAATATAAATCCATAACAAGATTGTACACAGGTAAATGTCCTGCTTTCCAAAACAAAAATGAAAGAATAGAGTCTGCAAACTATAAGACAGTAAGTTTTACTTTAATTCCTGGGAAATTTTTAGAAGAAACTATTAAAGAGATGACCAGTGAATATGTACAAAGGGAAGGAGTATTTATGGAGAGAACAGGACTTCATCAAAAACAACTACATTGGGAGAAACACGAGTAATGGAATCCAAGAACTCAATGTTTGATAAACCCCAAAATACAATTACTTAGGAAAGAATTCCCTATTATATAAGAACTGCTATTTTATGGAAATTATGCTTACACCACCAACATATACGACAAGAAATTCAAAAAACACGACCTGAATATTAAACATTATGTTATGAAAAAATTAAAAGATAGGAAAAATAACTTACCTTCCACAGCCATGGGTAGCAAATGTATTCAACCAAAGGATAGAAACAATCACAAAAAATATATTAAGACAATTTAGGTTACAGGAAACTGAAAAGCTTTTGTAAATGTATCTATGATGAGGAAAACAATCAACTGAAGGGGAAAAACTTTGCATCATATTTCTCTAATAAGGATTTGATATTCGATATACATAGAAAACTAACAAAAATATGTAAGGCCAAAAGCTATTCTTTAATACATTAGGAGTCCAAGGATATCAACAATTAGTTCTCAAAAAGGAAATTGTAGACTATTAATCATATGAAAGAATGCTATAAACCACTAATAATAAGAGACATGCAAATTAAATCACTTTGAGAATTTATCCCACACCCTTCAATTTTGCACAGATACCCAAAAAACAGGAATGGACAATTTTAGAGAGGTTATAGGTGTTATGGGGGGAAATGGTGGGGGATTTGGGATAGGGGTAGGGGTTGGGTTAGGGGTCCTTAGGAATTCTTCTTTAAAGAATTACACTCTCTTGCACACAAATCTAGTGGAATAAGATGATAGTTTATTTAGGGGCTGGGGAAGGAAACCAAAAGAGAAATACTTGGACTTCTCATGAGGAGAAGGCATAGCACAGAGGTGTGGCTCTGAGATACCTATCTCCTTGAGCAATAGACAGGCAGACACTTTTATAGAGGTCTTATGGTGGTCCGATGAGGTGATCCTCTGACTACGGAAAGTTCCCCTACTGGGGGAGGACCATCCCCCACTGGTGGTGGCTGAGGTAAGTTGGGTAAGGGGCAGCTCTGGATCTCTCAAGCCATCTCTCTGCTCCTCACTCCACAAAGGCAGCAGCCACACCCAATCCCATCTCCCGGAGGGATGGGGGAGACTGGTTAGGTGTATCTGTCCTTTGGTTTAGTTTCTCAAGGAGAAGATTCTTTGCTGTACTCCATAGAACTTCTGGGGTATGCTAGCCCTATAACACTGGTAGACAGGCATAGATATATCTAAAGCAGTAAAATCATTTTGGAAAGCAATTACGCAAATAAAGTACTTTAAATGTTAATATTTTGACACAGCTAGGCATATTACCCAAGGAGGTAACTGACCAAAAAACAGATAGACAACAACAACAAAACAAAAAAACCCCAGCAAAACATTTCTATTAACACTCTGTGTGTATGTGTGTGTATGTTAACAAAGAACTGGAAAAACGAATTGATGCCCACCAATTTTAGAATTACTCAACAAATTGTGATACATGAATGTGATGGAATTTTTCTGTTCTGTAAGAAACCACAAATAGAGTGATTGCAGAAAAAACCTGGAAAAACTTATATGAAGTGATACAAAGTAAGGTAAACAGAGCCAAGAAAATGTTATACATAGTGATTACCACAATGTAAATGGAAAGAACAAGCACAAACAAAAATGAATGATATACAATTACAAATAACAAGTTTGGTCCCAAAAAATCATGAAAAGACATCTACCACTCCCATTCCCTTGCAGAGGTTAGGCAACAGTCATACAAGATGTGGAATACTACATATGTTGTCATGTCTTTCCTTTCCTTCTTAATGGGTTGATAAGTTTTGTGGAATTTTTTTTCTTTTCATCTCAAAAATATTTATTATGCAAGATAGCTCTTTTGGAGGGAAAGGTAGGAGATGTAAAAACAAAACATTAATAAAATTCTATTTTTTTTTTAAATGAAGAGAAACAAAACAGGAAAATTTTTTCTGCCATCATGAAAAATGTACAGCTTAGTGTTCAACTGAAAAGAAATTCCTTCTGGATGATGAGATCTTCCAGATATTCCTCTTTGCAAATGACCTTGTCCTGATTGCATCCATCTCTACAATACTTCAGAGGTCTTGGAAGAAAAAAAACACAACTACTCAGAAAAATTTGTCCCGACTATCCAAGACTGCCTATTGTTCAAACTGTGCTATGTGTAAAACCCGGGGTGATGGTTCATCAATATTCTATCTTTGATAGACACTGAAGACAGACAATGAGCGAGGCCTACAATTGGAGGTAGAGGAAGAGAATAGGATGGATTTACATTTAAGAAACTGTATAGTGTCTGTAATGATCATAAGCTTCTGACTGAAAGAAAAGCTCATTTTTTCTTTCTTTTCGTCTTATAGGGTTGTGTTTTGGTTTTTGGTTTTTTGGGGGAGGTTAATACTCCATTATTTTTTTAAAGTAATATCAATTTATTTTCTCTCCCAAGTATCTGCTTCCAATTGAAAAATAAAAGAACAAAACACTTGTTAACAAATATGCATATTCAAGAAAAATAGATTCCTTTATTAGCCTTATCCAAAAAATATATGATTTATTCTGAAAATTGAATCTATCACCTTTCTTTGTAGGAGGTGTACAGCATGCTTTGTAATTGGTCCTCTGGAGTCATGGTTGGTTCCTACATTAATCAGGGTTCTTATATCTTTCAAAGTTACTTGTCTTTACAACATTGTTACTATATAAATTGTTTCTCCGGTTCTGTTCATTTTACTCAGTTCATACAAGTCTTGCCAAGTTTCTCTGAAAACACCCCTTATCTTAATTATCATATTAATATTCCATTTAATTAACATACCACAATATGACCAGTCATTTGTCAAATGATGGGCAACCCCTCAAAGAGAGGTTATAAATATTTTTGCACATGTAAATCCTTTTCTTCTTTCTTTGATCTCTTTGGTACTATAGGCCTAGTTATAGTATCACTGGATACCACTGTATGTTTTTCAAATTGGTTTCCATAATGACTGGAACAATTCACAACTTTAGAGTGAATAAATGTGTCTATTTTCCAACAACTCTTCCAAATTTGTCATCTTCCCTTTCTTTCTTTCTTTCCAGATTGTACTCCTGCCCTAAACTTTTCTCTGTGCTGTCTAAGAAATCTTTACTCTAGAAGCTCACTCCACTCTTGGACTTTAAACACTGGAAGTAACTCCATCTCTCCCCAAGACACACTTTGATCTTCCTTTAAAATGTTTGTCTTTCTGCATTTGAATGTAAGCTACTTAAGAGTAAGACTTTCTTTATTCTTGCATTTATTACCAGCACTTATACATAATAAAGCTTACTGATGAGTTGGGTTTTTTTCCCAAATTTGCCTTACTGTTGTGTGTGGTGTGAGGATAAATCTCAAGCAAGGGTTGCTTTAATTTGCATTTCTCTAATTATTAGTGATTTCACAGAATTTTTTTCCAATGTGGCTCTAAGTAGTCTGGATTTCTTTCTCTGAAAACTTTATGTTAACATCCTTTGATCATTTATCAATTGAAGAACGGCTCTAATTCTTATAAATTTGAACCATTTCCATATGTGGGTGTTAGGGAAAAAAAAAACCTCTATAATAAACAATGTAAAGATTTATTCTGTTACTTGTTTCCCTGCTGATTTTAGCTACATTGATTTTGTTTGTCAAAACTTTTTAATTTTATGTAATCAAAATTGTCCATTTTATCTTCTAGGATCCTCTATATTTTTTGTTTGATCATAAACTATTATCTTATTCAAAGATCTAAAAAGTAATCCTTGCTCCTCTAATCTGTTAATGATTTCTAAGACATGTTTCAATTTGGAGATCATCTTGGAGATATCTGATCTATACCTAACACCAACCTGCCAGACTACTTTCCAGTTTTCCTACTATTTTTTAATGAATAATGAGCTCTTTCCCTAGTAGTTGAGGTTTGGGGGTTTGTCAAACACAAAGCTAATAAGTTAACATACTTATATTTGTTAGGTAAGTAATCTGTTCCATGCATCAGCACTTCTATTATTTAACCAAAATGAATAGTTTTTTATGATTATTGCTTTGTAGTATACTTGAAGAATTGGTACTAAGCTCAATTCTCTTCTTCCTCATTTTTTTCATCATTTCCCTTGAGATTCATCTGTTCCACCAGATGAATTTCATTATTATTTTTTCTAAGCTTAATAAAGGAATCCTTTGACAATTTGATTAGTATAGCACTGAAGAGACCAACTGATTTAAGTAATAATATCATTTTATTATATTCATTTGGCCTACCCAGGATCAATTAATATTTTTCCAATTATTTAGATTTGTCTTTATTTCTGGAAAGGGTGTTTTTTGGTTGTATTCATACAATTTCTCTGTGTCTCAATAGGCTGACTCCCAAATATTTTGTATAGTTGTTAAGTTGTTAAGAATGGAATTTCTCTCTCCTTTCTTGCTGGGTTTTATTGATAATATAGAGAAATGCTGATGATTTATAGCTGCTGAAGATCTATTTCCTTATATATAACTTTGCTGAAGTTATTGTTTGAAGCATTTTTGTTTGTTTGTTTGGTTGGTTTTTGCGGGGCAATGAGGGTTAAGTGCCTTGCCCAGAGTCACATAGCTGTGTGTCTGAGGCCGGATTTGAACTCAGGTCCTCCTAAATCCAGGGCTGGTGCTCTATCCACTGCATCACCTAGCTCCCCCTATCTTTTTTTTTTTTAAATATATTAGGGGCGGGGGCAGCTAGATGGCGCAGTGGATAGAGCATGGGCCATGGAGTCAGGAGGACCTGAGTTCAAATCCGGCCTCAGACACTTAACACTTACTAGCTGTGTGACCCTGGGCAAGTCACTTAACCCCAATTGCCTCACTTTATATATATATATATATTAGGGACAGCTAGGTGGCGCAGTGGATAAAGCACTGGCCCTGGAGTCAGGAGTTCCTGAGTTCAAATCCGGCCTCAGACACTTGATACTTCCTAGCTGTGTGACCCTGGGCAAGTCACTTAACCCCATTGCCCCGTTTAAAAAAAAAAATATATATATATATATATATATATATATAAACTAAAGTTTTATTTGTTTTTCTGTTTTAAAAAAACAATTACTAGCATTCTATAAGAGCTCTACTTCTAATTTTATTATCTTCATCAATTTTTCATAATTTTTGTTTAATTCCTTTTTAATTTTATAATTTTCAATTTTTCAATTACATATCCAATTTGTTGATTTATTTTTATTTTGCAAATGAAAGCATTTATAGATATATTTTCCTTTAAAATTGCCTTGTTTTACATCCCTCAAATTTTCATATACTGTTTCATTGTTGCAAATGTATTGAATGAAATTATTTATTGCTTTTATATTTTGTTCTTTGACCCAGTAATTCTTAAGTTATTTCACCCCTAATTTTTAATTCTTCATCAAGTGAAAATTTGTAATATCATTTTCTTTGTAGTGTGGTTATTAAAAGACATGTTTATTATATCTCCTACTCTGCAATTTGTTTGTAAAATTTTTATGGCCCAACACAGGATCAATTTTTGTTAAGGTGCCATACACAGCTGAAAAACATGTATATTCCTTCCCTATTTGCTCTCAATAATCTTCAAAGGTCTACTGTATCTACTTTTTCTAAAATTACATTCAAGTTCTTTTTTCTTATTTCCTTTATTTTCTGGTTAGATTTGTCTAGGTCTGAAAAGGTATGCAATGGGCTTGACCATGATGGTTTAATTGCTTATTTCTCCCTTTATCTCATTTAGCATTTCCTTCAAGTGACTATTTAATTCACATATGTTTGATATCAGTAATTTACTATCTATGGTACCTTTCATTAAAAGACAATTTCCCTGTTTCTCTCTTTTAGTCAGGTTTATATTTGCTGTTACCCAAGGAACTGAGAACAAATGGCACCTCAGACATATATTGTGTGACCCTAGGAAAATCACTTAACCTCCTGGAGTTGCAAAATAAGGGAGCTGGACTTGGTAGTGTCTAATATCTCGTTCAGCTTTACAACGATGTTCCCCTGAAAAGCCTAGCACAAGGAAGCAGTCTGGTATGGTATAAGGAGAACAGACTCTGGAGTCTCAAGTGCCTAGATTCAAATCTTACCTTTGATGCTTACTCCTTATGTGCCCATGAGGAAATCCTTGACCTTCCTAAGCCTCTCCCCCATTTGTAATGTGCAAGGCTAAACTAGATGTCCTTGGAGGTTCCTTTGAACCTCCAGACCTATGAACCAAGTGAAGATCTCCAGAAATATGGGCTTTCTTAAGATGATAATGGAAGAAATGAACAAGCATTAAATAGGATAAGAGAACTAGGCTTTGAGAGTCACAACACTGTAAGGAGTACCCTCACTGATGAGATAAAAGATCCATTCAAGTATTTTCTATATTTTCTAGAAAAGTAAGTCAAATGAGGCTTGAAAACTTCTGGACTGAAAGCACAACTAATAGTTAACTAACTGCATAACTTACATATACCAAAAATAAATATAACTGATTTTTCTAATTGCTTTATTTCTATAAAATTACATGGGTCAATACTCATGTAATACCAATCAAGAACTTAGCATTTTAGCACTAGAGTTAAAAGAATCTCAATTCTAACTATTCTAAAGAAGGACTGAGAAGTCTTTAACGTAATTTAAGCTTTAAAAGTCCTTAGAGATGGGGCAGCTAGGTGGCACAGTGGATAAAGCACTGCCCCTGAATTCAGGAATTCCTGAGTTCAAATCTGGCCTCAGACACTTGACACTTACTAGCTGTGTGACCCTGGGCAAGTCACTTAACCCCCATTGCCCCCCCCCAAATTTAATTAATTAATTAAAAGTCTTTAGAGAAACAAAGCTAGGAGGAGGCAGTAGATAAAGCACCAGCCCTGGATTCAGGAGGACCTGAGTTCAAATATGACCTCAGACAC
This sequence comes from Dromiciops gliroides, assembly GCF_019393635.1. Lineage (NCBI taxonomy): Eukaryota > Metazoa > Chordata > Mammalia > Microbiotheria > Microbiotheriidae > Dromiciops > Dromiciops gliroides. The sequence continues at coordinate 238,706,155 of NC_057866.1, read as the reverse complement.
ATTTTTTAAAAATTTTATCCTACCAACAAGAGGCTGAAAAATATTCATCAGAAATTTAGAGTAATCTTAGTCTAATTCAAATTTTGTCCATAAATGAAGTCCATCTGAAGAGTAGCTATCTTGGTTGACAGTCAGTCTCTTTTTATCATGTTAAACCAGTCTGTACAAAGTGGGAAATCTCTCCTAGTCAATGCGACAAGCAATTTGTGGCTCTGTGTTGTCTTCATCTGCACAATGCAACGTTTCAAACATATGCACTATGCCATGACTAAGTTCATTAATAACCTCTTAGCTCAGAGTTTGCTGCATTTGTTAACATCAAGGAGGTCTCTCATTTCTACAGAACTGAAAAGCTGCCTGTGGTTCACAATATAGCACCACACAAAAAAGCACACAGCAGCTGTTCATATTCTCAAAGAAGTCTGTTATAATAATGATGTCATGGAAAAGGGCTGGGATCTATTAAACGTGTCAGACAGGCAAGTCGTTCAATCTCTTTAGACAACATAGGTATATATATATATCTACATATATACACACACAGGTTGCACTAGAACATAACATTAAGCTATAAAAAGGCAAAAAGTTCAGCCCTTAAAAGAAATCACTGAGGACAGGTAATTAAAGCCTTTTCATAGTTTTACTTTAATAAACTGTATTTACTACTTGAACTACCCAATAAAGAATCAAAATCACCAGCTCACTGTCACAAGGGCTTTTCAGGGAGAGAGAGAAAGAGCTATTTTGAGGTCAGTAGTCAGGACAGGGAATTTAGAAGTTTACTTAGTCAAAGAATAAAAAGTTCTCAGTGGATCATGGAAATTTGCTACAGAGACTAATTGTTATCTTCTGAGAAACTCAAAACATTTCTATTTTATAATTATCATTTGAGATAAGTAGCTGTTATTATTCCTTTCATATTTATTGTTGCTGTTCAGTCGTTTTCAGTCATGTCTGACTTTTCGTGAAACCATTTGGCAAAGATACTGGAGTGGTTTGCCATTTCCTCCCCATCTCATTTTTTAGATGAAGACACTGAGGCAAACAGGATTAAGTGACTTGCCCAGGGTCACACAGCTAGTACGTGTCTGAGGTTAGATTTTAATTTAAGTCTTCCTGACTCCAGGCCCAGTGCTATAGCTAAAAGCTTCTTAAACTGTGGGTCATGACCCCACGTGGAATTGCATAACTGTATGTGGGGGGTCATGAAAAATTTGGCAAAAGTAAAAGGATATACATACCTATATATCTGGGGTCGAGTAAAAATTTCTCAGGCTGAAAAGGAGTTGCAAATGGAAAAAGTTTAAGAACCCCTGCTCTAGCTGCCCTTTTTATATAAGGGGTAACAAAGGTGTCAAAAGGTTAAGTAATCTGCTCAGCAGGTCAGAAGCAGAGGTGAAAAAGTGTTCAGTTTTCCTGATTTTAAGCATATTTTACACTAAATGATGCCCATTGGCTTCCCCAAATTCCATAATTAAGAACATTTATTCTTCATGATTTGGAATATTTGAATTGATACTTGTAAATTCAAAATTGAAGAATGAGGGAATGTTAAATAATGCCTCCTATAAATGTTAAATTTAAGCTCTTGGGGACAGACTCAAAGGGAAAGAGTGCACAAACAGCATAATCCAGCAAAAATTTCTGAAATTTAAGAACGCTGACTTCTAATCCCTGCTCCACTATTAGGACTGAAACATAATGGGAGAAATTCTGATCTTCCAACTCAAATAGTATAGTTACATGAAGTTCATTTGAAAATCCTAGTGAGGGGCAGCTAGGTGGCACAGTGGATAGAGCACCGGCCCTGGAGTCAGGAGGACCTGAGTTCAAATCTGGCCTCAGACACTTAACACTTACTAGCTGTGTGACCCTGGGCAAGTCACTTAACCCCAATTGCCTCACTAAAAAAAAAAAATCTTAGTGAGCTGCGCAGTATGTATCTAGCAAGATCATTTGTTATTTGTCCTTCATTCTCAAAAAAACCATGACATCAGGAGGGGGTGTCATGACTTGCAGAGAATTGTATTTAAGTGAGAGAGGGCTGTGCAAAGCCACCATCTTCACTCTCTCCTCCAGAGCCATCTGGGTCCAGGGACAAGATATGCATCAGGATGACTGGAGGAAGCCCCACAAGCAATGAGAGACCTTGGCCTTTTTAAGCCAAGGTCTTTCCTAGGTTTTAATTTGCCTGAGGCAAGGTCCACTCAGAGATTAAGTTTGGTAAGGAATGAGGCAAAGAATTGCCTCTTTTGTCTAATCCTCTCCCCACGCCCCCGCAAAATCAATCTTGGGACCTTCAGGGTTTCTAGCCAAAACAGAAATAATTGCAATTTACACTAACTCTGAGACATCAGAGGCCAAATAATGACCAACTGAGGCCTGGGCTGGGACCCATTGTTGGCCAATCAGGTAGAGCCAGACTGATTTGTGTTTTAACGAATAAATAAGTAGCTAGTAGACCTGGTTTAATAGCCTGGGTTCCAATATTAAAGAACTAAGAAAGTGGTGTCAAACTGAAATAGAACCAAATCCCTGCAAGCAACATATTAATACAATTAATATTATATATTAAATGTATTAATTAGAAATAATTGTATCAATTAATTTACTGAAGTTAATATTATCTATTCTATGTTGCATTTTTGTTAATTTTGTGAAAATTGTTCTATTACCATTTCAATTTAGATCTGTCAAATTAAAGAGTATTGGTGTCAGTTTGACCTTTGAACTAAGTGATTTTAGTCAAGTCATTTGACTCCTTAGGCCTCAGATTCCTCACCTGTAATATGAAAATGCAAGGCTTTATTTCTAAGGTCCTTCCCACTCTAAATTTCTCACTATAGGAAAACCTGGGCTATAATGATGGCTCAGAGAACTGGAACATTCTGTGGATTTCAACTTTCTTGCTAACTGGCCAAATCATAATGTTATTGTTTTTACATAACCGAGTATAGATACATAGAAGTTAGAATTTGGAACAGGAGTTCTTAATGTAGGACCCAGAATCTGTGGATAGATTTCAGGAAATCCATGAACTTGGAGAAAAAAATACATCTTTATTTTCACTAATTGCTATCTGTGATTTAACATTTCCCTCAATTATTTAAAAACACTGCTTTGAGGAGGGGTCAAAATAACAAAAAAAGATTGGGAACTCTAGCTTAATAGGTTATCAAGTTCAACACTCCCATTATATAGATGAAGACACTGAGACCCAGAAAAGTTAAGGCTCAAAATACTTTAGTGATTTGAGGTCCTGCAATGCCTCAGAATGGACAAGGAAAACAGCCCTCAGTTTTCAGGACTGTAAATATGGACAACATTATTGAATGTAATTCTTCATACTACCCACAAATTCTCTTTTCCTTTGTTTTATTTTAACCAAATGGCTAACCTCAATTTACCTTATAATTTGTCCCTCTTTTCCTGAAATTTTATTGGTCAATAAACATTTGTGAAAGAGGAAAAATCTGAATAATTTAAGCTTCTAGTCAGTTGGCTTCTATCTAATGGAAATTTTATTTTGCTCACAAGATGCGAAAAAAAATATTTACAATGGAATTATGCTTTTAAAAATGCCACACATCTGCATAGGTAAAATCCATCCAGTCTGAGTCTGCCACTATTGGCAAAATTATCTGCACATCTGCTTTTATTTGAAGTTGTATTAATGGAAAGAATTTGATCTTAGAGTGAGATTCCCATGACAGAAGCTATTCCAATTTCATCTTAGTTATATGGAGACATTCAAAGCAGTATCTGTTACACATCACTATTAAAAGATTTTTAATTCAGACAGAATGGTCATCACTATTCGGATGAACCAAGGTGAACTAACCAGTCTATGAAAAAACAGTAGTCAAATATGGGAAGCACTGCCTTTTTATTCCCCATGGTAAAATTTAGCAAATTTCTGCTTACAATAAAATTATACTTCTCACAATCTTCTTTGTGTAATTTTCTTTGAACACTGACTTCTTCAGTCCTCAAACAAAACAGAAAATCTTAAGGAATATGTGAAAAACATTTCTGTCAGGATATGTATAAAAGCGTTGCCACTGTGTAATATAAATAACACAAATCAGTTTTTCGGTCTATGAAATGGTTACTTCTAATAATTATTTATCCAAAGGAAGAGTTTCTCAACAGCACTGAAAATGTATTTGCTCATTTCACGTTGAAATTATTGGTTTCTAAGCACTAAGAACTCTTCTCTGGAAAATTAAAGCATTTCAATGAGCTACAAATAATACATCTGAATATACTGTCATCTGTAGCACAATGGGGAATAAAGGTCTCAGATATACTACTGTTTGTTTTGCTTTTCTGGCCTAAGTGAGAGGTAACCCTCAAATATTTCAACATTTTTGGGTTTGTAAATATCATGATCATAAGAGCAAATCTTAGATCTGTATGGAACTTGCTGTGTTATTTATTATGCACAAGAAATGAAGACAATATCACCTCAATTTTTCTAGGAGGCAATACTGTTTATAAAATTACTGAGACTGGTCTAACTAACTGCCTTCCTTTTATCTTCCCACAGCTGTGAAAATAAAATTATCCTGGCCTTGTGAAATTCTTTCTAGCCACAACATCAACATAGCAGCCAAAACACACAAGGTAAGAGTAAAATCCATTTTCAGCAGCTGTCTCTACTGCACACAAAACAATCTCAGCTCACCCACTTCCTACTTCTTCAAACCAATAACATCCACTTAGGCTTCTGTTTACCTCCATGGTCTTCTAGTCTTCATCCTACATTACAGTCAAGAGCTACAGCACGCCTATTTCAATGAGCATTCAGAAGATTAAGTCCAATTAATATATCAATCATCATTTTAAGGGTACAAGGCACAGCTGAGGAAAACACTTCTGTTAATAGAAAGGAGATATCTGGGATCCGGTAACAATCAAATCAAGGGAATGCTCTATAGAACATTCTTTGCAATCTTTCCAGACTCAAAAATTCTAGAAGTTGATCAAAAGAATTTCAAGAGATAATCCACAAATACTTCCACATTTCACAAATGTTCAAACACAACTTTTTCTTCTGTAAAACATTAAAGCAGGATGACATCATAGTGAGTGAGCCTCAGAGCCAGGAAGACCCGGCTTTCACCATACTGGTTGTGTGACCCTGGTAAGTTACTTCATCTCTAAGTGCACTGAGCATCTTAAACTAAAAGCTGCAAAGAAAATACCACCATGCATTAGTAGGGAGCATTCCTTCACCTATAAAATCACAGGTCCCACCCCTCTCAAACAAAGCAACCCTACCAAATATGCTTAAAGAGATGATTCCTGCCAGTTCAAAAAGCCTAATGTATAATGCAATAGAACCACTCCATATGGGCTAAACTGGACAAGAATAGCATTTCAGAGCTGGAAGAGGACCATCCAGCCAGGCCTCTCATTTTATGGAGGACAACCGGAAGCCCAGGAAAGTGAGAGACATGGAATGACTTTCTTGGAACTGAGAAAGAGCAGAGGCCCTCCTTGTCCTCTGCACAGATCTTCATTTTTAATATGTACTAGCATTTCTTTTTCTCAACACATTTTAAACAAACCTTAACAGCTAGAACTGGAAAAAGCTCTAGAAAGAAAAAATATAATTTAAATCTTGCAACTCCAAGTCCCATGCTGAGTCACTAGTTAGTCATCAAGATGGCTCCCTGGCACCTCATCTTTTTAGCTCTATCACCTAGGGAGGGTAAGAAGTATGGGATTAACAGCCACACTAAGGGAAGTAACAAATCTGAAAATCAATTACCTTTGTTGAGCAACCAAGAATGAGCAACCAAGAAAGAATTTTCCCATGTGTCAACGAAGTTACTCCATAAGATGCACTGGAAAAGGGAGCAGAAGCCCACTGTTCAGTGCATGTGTTGGGTGGGACCCTCGGTTTCTTAATATTAACACAACTAATAGAATGAATTAAAGTACAAAACATACCTTGTTCAATTCTATTGGCCTCTGGCCAGGATTTTTAAAAAATTAATAATAAGGTAGTATGGGGGCAGCTAGGTGGTGCAGTGGATAGAGCACTGGCCCTGGAGTCAGGAGGACCTGAGTTCAAATCTGGCCTCAGACACTTAACACTTACTAGCTGTGTGACCCTGGGCAAGTCACTTAACCCCAATTGCCTCACTAAAAATAAATAAATAAATAAATAAAATAAGGTAGTATGCTTGAATCATTAAGATATTCAGCATCTTAAGTGAATTAACTGGGTTTTTATTTTCTACTTTCTGAAAGTTCATTTCAATTAACCAGTAAGGATATATTTACCACCATGTATGCCTAGCATTACATACTGTAGAGCAGTGAGGTCAAACAAATAGAAAAGGGGGCTCCTAAGACACATATAAGTTTTCCTATGGGTCACATATTGACTTATTTTAAAATTTTCATATTTCCTATTTCATTGTATTTTGTCAATAATTCTTGACTACATTTTAATCTGGTTTGAGTTTCACTTGGGTGTCCTGTGGGCCACATGGGTGTCTGTTACCTCAGATATAGAGAATGCAATGACTGTCATGCAGGAACCACAGTGGATTTGGAAATATGCACAATGAAGAAGTTGTGGGAACTGAGTAAAGCACCCTGATTCCACCTTGTGCCTCCATTCTGGATCTAGTTCAGTTCCTTTTCAATTCAATTATGGGTCTAGTCCAATTTCTGTCTTTTGAGAAAATTTTATTCAATTATGGCAATTATGAGAAGGCTTCATTGCATTGTTTATACCAAGCCCTGCATGACTAGAAAGCTGTACCACCTCCACTTGCTGCTTAGGGGCCCTTAAGTAAGGACCCAGAGGTTATGCTGACCAGAAATCCAGTCAAATCTGAAAACTGATGCAAGGAGTTTTCTCACAATTATACACCTCAAGCAACCCATAAGTCTTATCTGAAAACTGGCTTCATAGCAGTTAGTCAGTTATAGTTTCCATGGTGGTGGGGTGGAAAGTATTACCACCTCTTTTTCTGATTTCAGGTAATTGTACCTAATCACTCTCCCTCTCCCATCATAGAAAATTCCTTATCTTTCCTCAAATTTTTTTTTACACTGGTTAATTGTTTTTCTTTTAATTAGTTGGTCTTATTTGGTCAATTGTTTTTTGGGTTTTGGGGATTTTTGCGAGGCAATGAGGGTTAAGTGACTTGCCTAGGTTCACACAGCTAGTAAGTGTCAAGCGCCTGAGGCTCCGGATTTGAACTCAGGTCCTCCTGAATCCAGGGCTGATGCTTTATCCACTGCACCACCTAGCTGCCCCCTGTTAATTGTTCTTAATGCATAAAAATCTGAATTCAGGGTCCAATGTCAAAGCTGAGAACAGCTTGGTCCCAATTTGTTATACAATTGACATCCATTGTTTAATAAATTGATACATTCAGAAGCTCAACCATTGTTTCCTCGGTCATTTTATCTGTCATCAAGTATAATAGGAAAAGAAAAGTAATTTACATGAAATGAGTAGAAAATGTGAAGCACCAAACTGAACGGCACTAAATATGAGGCACAGTAAAAATTCAAGGTAGGGCTTGATCAGCATGGACTTCTTGGAGGATGTAAGACACGAATTGGGCCTTGAAGGATGGAGAGTACTTCAATAGCTCAAGAATGGTAAAAAGGACATCATACTTATTGTGAAAGAGTATCAGAAAAGGAATGGATGGGGGTAAATAGTATTTAAAGAAGAATATTACTAGAATTTTAAATGGATTATAATATAATAATTATACAATCTATAATAATTAATATATAATATCATATAAGATTGAAAGACAGAGGCACCGGAGGAAGACCAGCTTAGGATGTTATTACAAGAATCAAGGCATGAAGGGATGATGATGGTGGTGGGGGTTGTGGGGGTGGTAGGAATGAAGAGAATCACAGAAACCACAGAATTTAATAGTTGGGAAAAGAATTCAGTGAACATCTAGCTTAACCTAACCCCCAAAATAAATCCCAATTCACTGTGGAAATGCATGGTTATCCAGGCTATGCTGAAGACCTCCAACGATGGGGAACACAACACCTTCTAGGGCTCCTACTCCCCTTTTAGTTAAATCTAATTGTTTGAAAGCTTTTCCTGGCATCAGTCCTAGACCTGACTCTTTGAAAGATTCCTCCATCTGCTTCTGGTAAGTTCTCTCTTGTGGAAATAAAAACCACAACCACTACCACCACCAACCACCACTACCACCACAGTAATAATTAGCATTTTCAGACAGCCCTGAGGTGTGCAAAGGGCTTTGCAAATATTCTTGCACTTTATCCTTATGACAGCCTTGGAGGAGAGGTAAGGTGCTGTCATTATCCCCTTTTACAGCTGAGAAAACTGAGGAAAAGAGAGGTTATGCACTATATACTCAGAAAAGGAAGGGTTACACAGCTACTAAATGTCTGAGGTGAGATTTGAATTCAGTTTTCCTGACACCAGGAGTCCAGCATTCTTTCAACTGTGCCACCTTGATACCTAGATGCAAAGAGACCTGAGTACAATTCCTCTTCTGCATGACAATTCTTCAAAAACTTAAGGATAGGGGCAGCTAGGTGGCACAGTGGATAAAGCACCGGCCCTGGATTCAGGAGGACCTGAGTTCAAATCCGGTCTCTGACACTTGACACTTATTAGCTGTGTGACCCTGGGCAAGTTACTTAACCCCAATTGCCTCACCAAAAAAAAAAAAATTTGAAAATTTTAAAAATTAAAAAAAAACCTTAAGGATAATGATCATTTGCCTCTGAGCACTGTCTTCTCTGGGCTACCAATCCCTAATCTCATAAATGGACTTCAAGGCCTTTCACACTAACTTTGAGGTCTTTATCTGGATGTTCTCCATCTTCTCAGTCTTCCACATTCCAAGTAAACTGGCCTAACTGCATTTTCCTTACATGACAGTCTACCTCCTGACTCCATGACTTTGCATAGACTGTCTTCCTCTATGCTGGCAATGCTCTCCTCCTCACCACCAATCTCTTGGAATTCCTGGCTCTCTTCAAGGCTCAGTTCAAGGGGCAACTCCTTCAACAAGCCTTTCCTGAATTTTCCAATTCTTAGGGTCTTCCCCTGCCCTCCAAAAAGTTCATGGTATAGGGCATCTAGGTGGCGCAGTGGATAAAGCACTGGCCCTGGATTCAAGAGTACCTGAGTTCAAATCCAGCCTCAGACACTTGATACTTACTAGCTGTGTGACCCTGGGCAAGTCACTTAACCCTCACTGCCCCACCAAAAAAAAAAAAAAGTTCACGGTATATTTATTTGGTCCATATCTTCTAAATACTTATCTATGAACAAGTTGCATTCTGCTAGTAGAATGTAAGCTTCCTGAGGACAGGAACTGTAAAAGATGATTAATAAATGTGTGTTGATTTATTGATCACCAACTTGATTTTTTTAATGTAAGTGTAAGGCATGACATTTATCTCCATTAAATTTCATCTTTTAAATTAAATTTAATGTTCTAGTCCATTAAGGCTTCACTGTCATACCAGGTTTAGGCAGGCATTAGTGGTATAAAAGTAAAAGATAAAAAGAAAAAAAAACTTAAAAGAAAAAGGAAAAGCAAGGGTAAAATATAAAAAGAAGAATTAAATCTCTATCTCATTTTTAAGTAGAATACTTTTGTACATATTAATAAAGTACCTTGGCAAAATTCCAGCTTACTGTATTGTTTACATGAATGATGTAAGTAAAATGTTGTTCAAGAATGCTACGATTTTCATTTGACTTGGCTAGACATCCGATATTGGCTGTTTTTAGGGCTAAGCCTTAAGTTACAAAGTACCAGAGTTTTACAAATCTCAAACATCAACTACAAATTCAGTTTTGAATTGCTCTAGGAAACTTTCCAACTCTTCAAATCCAATGGAAACTCAACCCAACATGCATACTGTCGTTTTATAGCTTTTCATGACACTCTAATGACCTCACCAACCACCATATTGTCAAGAACTATTAATTAAATGTTGAAGAGTTTTACCATAAAGCTCTGGTTTACATCCCTACACACAGGAGCTGGAAAATACAAACTAGTTGCAAAAGAAAAATCTAAATAGTGTAACGATTGGAATGACGCCACCTGCTGGATACTTACTGTAGAAGAGTTCTGCCCATGAAGCAAAGGTCTTTGAGGGCAAGACCAGGCTTCAGGAAGTGACGCGGACTAGTGGGAGGAGGAAGGAAGAGACTGGCGCTCGGTCTCACTGTCTTTCCTCTGGACTCTGGCGGAGAAGGGAGCTAGAAATGTGCTCTCCCTTTAATAGATAGGAATCTAGGCCTTTCTCTCTCTCTTTACCAAATTCTTATTCTCCTTAATAAATGCTTAAAAGTCTAACTCTTGCTAAAGCTTATAATTTATTGGCGACCACTCATTAGATATTTTAGACAGTTTAGCTAGAATTTTAACCCTTAACAGATGGCTGACCACGAAGAGGAAAGCTAACCCTCAGTCTTCTTCTGATCTTCTGGTTGGGTAAGAAATTTCCCCTCCCTCTCCCTTTAACTGCTAAGTACTGGCGCACTGGCTGTGTTTTCCCTTTAAATTTTTTCGAATGGACCTTTTAAACTCCCTAATTATCCTATTTTTGATTTTAGTCTGTTTAACCAGACAAATGGGAGATAAGATCATGTTAATGCTTTGTTTTTGTGGATTTTCTATTTTTCTTTTTATTTTTGTTAAAAGAGCCAGCAACTTACTCACACAAGGAAATATCTCTCCCTCTCCCAACCATGCTTTTTCAGAGAAACCTGAAGAGATTCCCGCAGCTTTTCCCAGTTCTAACAGTAATTGTTGCTTTAATTTTGCATGCCTGGAGGCAATGACCCACCCTCTAGAAGCTTTTAATCCCCTAGCACCTGGAGGCAAAGTGGGGGAAGAGGAATCCAGGCCTGAGTTCAAAATCAAGTCTGATTCAAATTGTGCTGGTCCCTCCCCTCCTCTCCAGACCCCACCCTCTACTCCTCCTATGGCCAAGCCCATAGCTTCCCCTGCCTGGGAAGTCCAGAGATCTGATGCGCATGCTCAACTTTCTCTAACTACATTTGCAGCTTCAGGCTCAGCCCTTCCCCAGCCTGGCTGTGCTTCTGAGACAACCTTAGAAAACCCTTTAAATTCCAGATATGCTCGTTTTGTTGATAATTTTGCTAACCTGCTTTTGTCTTTCATTAGTAATCTTATAAAGCATTTGTATGGTGAAAAGACTGACAGACAATATAGAGGGGTTAAAGAAGAAAAATTTAAGCTGTATAAGAATGACAATCATCAACATAGTTCAAGACTCTGCTTCTTTTGCCATGGAAGGGTATATATTGTACAGAAATGTAAAAGTAAGGGGCAAGGTATTGATATGAGTGTTGGGGATTTTAGATATCAGAATCAAAAGTGTTCTGAATTCACTCAGAGTAATAGTATCAGTTCAGAGGTTACATAGGATTTCTATGCTATTATATATACATTTTGAAATTAATGGTATGGGTTTATTTTCATAGAGATTTTCATGCTTTTGAGATTGTGACTTATACTTAGTTTCTAAAACAAGGAGAATATTTGTAAAGCTTTTTATAGTCATATGATCAAGTTTATATTTTATAATACTCTTATTAATATTAAGTTCATATTCATTTAGATTTCCCTAGTTTGAATTTCATTGTCTTTTATTGTTCCGTGTGTATTTTTTCTATTTATTCATCTCTCTAATTTTGAAACATTGCAAGATGGTTTTGATTTCATAATACAATGTTAATTCTAGGAGTATTGTGCTCCCATATTCTGAGTTGTTTGTTTTTGTTATTTTTTCTCAACTGATTATTTGATCAAACTCTTTAAAGCATTTCCCTAGCAAATTGTTTGCCATGGCAAGTGTAAATTGATTCTAGAAGTATTATTTTTGATAAGCATATTCCAAAAAAAAAAAAAAGAGGGGAACATTTGTAAAAGTTGTCTTTGAGATTGTGTTGTGCTTTAACTTTTATTTAAATATGTTCAGATTTTTCAAAAAAGTAATTGTATACTAAGTAAAAAAAAAAGGGTATTATTTGAAATTGTTGCATAATTATATATTATATTTTGAGTCAAGATGTATTCACATTTTTTGCAATCATTTATTATCCTCAATTTTAAATCCATATGAGACTTGGATTATGGGAACTTATCATTTAAGACATTAATTGCCTTTATTCTGAGTTATCAGATGCCAGTTGGCCAAGATGCCATCCAATCACAAGAGGAATACATGCAAGAGCAGACACTGAACTGTCACATGAGGGGAGACATGCATGAAGTCAAGGTATGGCCAAGGGAACGGCTTTTGACAAATGTTGAGGTTGGATTCTCTTGGTTTAATATTTTATTTTATTTTTCCCCACAATATCGTACAGATGGCTGGAAGTATTGATCCCACCCATCTCACTTCTACACCTGGCTTCTATGCTCCCTCCTATATGCCTGATGCCATGGACCATCTCAATCCCATGCATCTGATTAAGTCTGACTCAGTTTCCTCCAATATGTTCGGTGGCATGGACGTATATTCCATCCACCTATTTTAAGCCTGGCATACTGTATGGGCAGTACATATTGCTCAAGTGTGGGAATGCTCATATCCCATCATTTCTCTGTTCTTTTATGGTAACCCCCATAATTATCTCAGGTGTCATGATAAATAACAGTGTTGAATTTGGCCTTGACATCTGTTACTAATTATATTAGATTTTAAAATTTCTCATAATGGCATGAGGATAATTAGGCAGATGATGCAAAAAGTGATGAAACAGATAAAAATTATTTTTAATAATTAATATTGCAGCAATTGTCTTCTCAATTACCCTCCATAAGGGGGGGACTATAGTAATATTATAATTTTAAAGAATGTTTCAATTTTTGTTTTATTATATGTTTCATGTGTAACAACTAAGATTCTGTATTCCCTTAGACATGTTTTTGAGAACTTTCATTGTTTGATTTTATTATTGACAAAGCTATTTTAAAGTTGTGTTAAGCTCAATTTTGTAGGAAATTTCCTGGCTGATTACCAGCATCCACACATCAACCCCTGAAAAGACTTCCATTCTACGACTACACCTAGAGGACATCTGAGAAAAGACTTTCAGAGACTTTAAATGAACAGTTTTGTTTTGTTGTTGTTTTTTTTTTCTCTTTTCTCTTTCTGTTATAATATACACCATCTGTAACGTGTATTCTCTGCAGAGGCCCTCCCTTTGCAAGACTAATGTCAAAGCGTCGGTTCATGAGGACAAAAAAAAAAAAATCGCCCCTCTGGACAAAACTTTCCTCTCTTCCTTTTCTATATTGTTGTTCACATATTATTAGTTAGCAATAGTTATTATATTGTTTTTACTGTTCCGTCAAGGAAACATTTTGTTTCTTGAGGAACAACAGGGGGGACTGTAACGATTGGAATGACGCCACCTGCTGGATACTTACTGTAGAAGAGTTCTGCCCATGAAGCAAAGGTCTTTGAGGGCAAGACCAGGCTTCAGGAAGTGACGCGGACTAGTGGGAGGAGGAAGGAAGAGACTGGCGCTCGGTCTCACTGTCTTTCCTCTGGACTCTGGCGGAGAAGGGAGCTAGAAATGTGCTCTCCCTTTAATAGATAGGAATCTAGGCCTTTCTCTCTCTCTTTACCAAATTCTTATTCTCCTTAATAAATGCTTAAAAGTCTAACTCTTGCTAAAGCTTATAATTTATTGGCGACCACTCATTAGATATTTTAGACAGTTTAGCTAGAATTTTAACCCTTAACAATAGTAAGAGCTGAGTAGTTCTTGCTCATTCAAATAGCATCTGTAGCAGAATCTAAATTTTTGGTGCTACACTCATTGTTGGTTCCCCTTTCTGTATATGGATGGCTAATATACACCCAGATTGTGCCACACTAGTCAAATGCCAACTGTTCATCACCAGGAATTTCAAAGTCCTAATTTCTTTGCTGTTACCACCTGGGAAGCAGCAGAGTACAGTGGAAAGAGGCTTGAATATATCTAATCACAGGATTTTGACTTCAAATCTTGCCTGCCATGTACCTTGTATGACACCTTGGCCAGGTCATGTAATCTTTGTGGACCTGAATGTTCTCATCTAAAAAAGTGAGAAGATCAGATGATGCGGCCTGTGCAATGTCTTTGAGCTGTTATCCTCTCCATCAGCATATGGCCTCAGCCAGGACAAAGGACTTACTTTTGCTGATTAATGCCTTCTGAATGCACTCAAGCACTACAGTCACTCTGGAAGGGTTCTCTCCACCAGGTACTTAGCAGAGTAAAGACAGTTACAGAAAGTCTGACCATGCTCCAAACTGGGGACAAGGTGCTCCCTTTCCACAAAATCCAGGACAGAAACAGGCTAATCAGCCTCTTCCACACGGGGCTTGACTGCTGTGTCTGAGCATCATCCCCTGTCCCACATCCCCCATTATTATACAAATAGCCCTGATATCATGACATGTCTGGGGTCTTCCCATAGGGCTCCCAGTAGCATACACTGCCACCCAAGTTAGGTGTGGTAAAATATGAAAGTTTTTAACAGTCGGTTAGGATAACTGAAAGACACCAGTTTTTCAAGGACCACCCTTTTGGGGAGGAGATGAACAGTCCGCCTGCTGCGCATGTCAGACTGCCTGCCGGGTACAGTCCGCCTGCTGCGCATGTCAGACTGCCTGCCGGGTTTTTTGACTTCCGGGGTGGAGAGAACGAGAGTAGGCCTTTTTGCCTGCTTGGCGGGACTCCTGGCGGCGCGGCACAGACGGTCTCCCTCACTCCAAAGGTGGCCTTTTCGGTTTGGTGAGTTTTTATAAGAAATATAGACTAAGCCTAGATTTAAGACGATTTGTACTGTATTTCTATTTTCCTATCCTTCTAATCAACAACACCTTATATACAATAAAGGCTCTATCTAGAAAACCAGAAGCTTCTTCCATTTACTAGTCTGGGAGATAAATTAAGGGAAAAGTTAAGTAGGGGAGATTTATGATCTAATATCCAATTTTAAATCTCACATAGGGAAGGGCATTGTTCTCTGCAATTATGATTTTACAATCACAAATGTGTCTCCACAGGAGTATCATCATCAACAAGATGTTGGATTTGTAAAAACCAATTTTGCCACAGTGTGAGGAATCTCTGGGTACAGTCTCTGGGTTAGCAGAGTCCAGCCTCAGACTTTGCAAGACTTTGGACATAATTCTTAAACATCCCACAGTTCTGGAACCTCCATCACTTATACTCAGTTCTTTCTAGACTACGTTTCTCTTGGGCAGCGGAAAGGAATCCTTGGGTTTGAAGCTAGAGGACTTGATTTGAGTCCTGCCTCTGCTCTCATGTAACCTTAGGCAAGTCATTATATCTCTCTTAGCCTCAACTTTGTCTTCTGTAAGATAAAAGAGAAAAAGCAGAGGATCCTCTAAGATTCCTTCCATCTCTTGCTCCATGATCATGTGATTCCAAGTTCTCTTCCTAACTATCACTGCCTCTTACGCCAGAGCCCATCATGAGTCACTTCTCTCTGTCCCCAGAAGAAGAGCCTTTATTTGGCTCTACTTTTCTAGTCACATCTCAGACACCTAGGACAAAGGTGCCTCTTGGCATACATTTTGACAGCATGTATAGCCCAAGACCAAACTAGTGCCAAGCTAACCTTTCTCTCCTCATTCTGCTTTTCCTAATTTGGAACACCCTTCATATTTGTGCTGCAAACTCCATTCCAAATCTAACTTAGCTAAATCCATTCTGATTTCTCTCACTATAAAGAGACTTTTCAGGAAATGTATCACAGTTATCCTTTTCCCAAACATAGCCAAGGTCAACGTTATCTTAAGGCTCAGCTTTTGTCCCAAACAATCTCTTGTCCTTCACAAATTAGTATTTACAATGAGGAATATCATTAGATAGCTTCTATTCGCTGACAAAAGTATCATGCTTAATACATATGTACAGTGGCAAAGAGTATATTCATCATACTCCCAAATCCTAAGAATGAAGCAGAGATATGTCCATTTCACCTCAAAATAAATGTTCTCTCTCCATATAGGTGCTTTCTTTTTTTAAAAAATGTTATCTAGTAACTTTGGTTGACTAAAAATAATCTTAATGTCCTTATAAAACTAATTACCAATATAGAAATTTGCATTCATCTCAAAATAAAGGCAATGATTTGTAACATTTCTTATTGAAGTACTAAAAAAATATGCACACGCCCAGTGGAGATTGACACATTTGGTCATCTCTTTGCTTCCTTATTCAATATCTATAATTACTCTTCATCATGTACCGGATTAAGCCAAAGTTCTCATTCTGTTATTCATGCCAACTTAATCTCTTCAGCCTTCTCTTGCACCTCTATCTAACAAGAGTTTTCTACTCTACTCTGAGGATAGGTCTGTCTCCTTGCTGTCCCCACACATCCAGGCTCATCTCCATAGCTCTCATTTTAATCACCCCGTTCTTCACACATTCTTCACTCTCACCATCCTCCTCCATTTTTTTTCCATATGACCTCAGTCAAGATGGATCTCTAATGGATAAGACACTGAACTTAGAGCTGAGAAGATCTAGGTTCAAATTCTGCTTCAGATAGTTCCTAGCTATGTAAGCCTGTACAAGTCATTTCAACTTATAGAATCTGTTTCTTTATCCATAAGATGAGAGACATGGAATCCGTAGCCTTGAAAGTCCTTCCCAGGCCTAGATCTCTGGTGCTTTGCTCCCTTACCACACAACAGTATCTGTTCCCTACCCCACATTATGCCATTTAATTATATACTGTCTTTTAAAGCCACACAATACCAAGATCTTTAATTAAGAGCTAGAAAAAAATAACACAAAGAGGTCATCAAGACCATCTTTTTCATTTTACAGATGAGAAAATAAAGCTCCAGTGAGGTTGGGCCAGCAACTCTCTTATGCCTGTTTGTTATTGCCCCGCCCCCACCCCAAGCTAGTACAATGCAGATCACATAATAAGCACTAATAAATACATTGTGAATTGAACTGTTACTACAAACTCTCCCTGTTTCTCATTTTTTGGGATGGGAGTGAAAGGGGGCAGGGTATAATGTAATATGTATATAGAAAATTATCACACTCTACTCTGAAAACAAGAAGAAACAGGTTATGATATTAACATGTTAAATGCCCAAACAGGCAGCATTTTATCTATCTCCTGATCTTAAGATGCCTTTCAAACCCTAAGTGTTCACAGATACTGGAATTCCAAATAAGTGTTTGTAAAAGGGGAGTGGTGGTGAAATCATGCCTGGCTTCTGTTGGTGCATTTGAAAATGAGAGCAAATAAAACCCCTTTCTGAAAGCCATAAATAAAGCCTAGTGATTCATTTTGATTGACCTCTGGACCCTCTGCCTACTTGCCTTTCACTAGCCCCCTTCAGGAATTCAAATCACTCATTGACTTAACACCTTCAGATCAGAACCAGCTGGCAGACAAAAGGAGAACTCCAAGGGTGAAAACAACAAACACAAATGCTTCAGGGATTTTTCCACAAATTCCATTCATTTTCTTTCTTTCTTTTTTTTTTTTTTACGAAATGCAGTACACAAGAAAGTGATAGCAGAAATAGATAACTCACAGATTCCAGCAAGCACAGAGGAAATGGAAACACTGCTACCCAACTCCACAGGTGAAAGGTTCTCTTACCTGGTACAAGAACGAATTCTGAATGCCACTGTTGAGTTGTAGGTAGAGCTTCTATCTCTCACTTTGTAATCTATAAAAGAAAAATAAAATTAGCTATAGCAACTTCAGAAAATACATTCAGTCTAAGGATCAAATTTCCTTTTACCAAAATCTAAACTAGAAATCTTTCATTCTACTTTCGAAAGCTGTATGGATCGGAGCTGGTTGTCTTTAAAAGCATGCCAGTACAGAGTACTGGTATTTTCTTGGACTCAGGCATTTGCAGAGACTCATCACAACTGAAGAATAGCAGAAAAGCCTAGGATTTTTTTTCACCCATTAGGGGAAAAAAAGAAATACTTGTCTACCAAGCTACCAACATTTGGCAGGAAAACATTTTTGCAAACAAAGGCTGAGAGCAAGAGAGAGAAAAAGTGAGAGTGTGCAGGAATGAAAGACAGAAAAGGGACCATTCACCAAATATTTTTAATCATCTGTATTCAGATCATCCTCCTAGATGCTGAAGGAAATACAAAGTTCAAATGAAATACGGTTACTTGTCTACAAGGAGACTATACCATTTCCACGGTATAGTGAAAAGAATTGAATTTGGAGTCAGAAGGCCTGGGGAACAAATCCCAGCTTCCCATCCTTAAAGCTATATGACTTTGGTCAAGTCATCTCCGAGTCTCAAGTTTCTTCAACAATAAAATAACGGGGGTTGAATTGAGATGAGTTCCACTTTCCCATTCAGTTCTAAAGTTCTGTAATTCTAAGACCAAAGCAGATATAGAACTTAAGTGTATCAGAAAGGTATAAAACAAAGCCTTATGTGTGGTGCAAGGAAGGTCATTGCCAGGAAAGGAGTTTAGAGAAAGCTTGAAGAAGGAAATGAAACATGAACTGGGCATGAGCCCAACAGATAAAGGCTGAAAAGAAGACATTTCAAGCATGGCATATGGCAAAGGGTACATGGATGTGAGCAATGGGATGTAAGACTAGTAGAGAAAGGTACTATCAGACTGTGGAGGACCTTGAAGGACAGACAAATGAGTTAGAACTTCTTTTCTCCATAGGCGATACAGAGATGCTCCAGATTTTTGAGCCAAAGATTAAGATGACCAGATTCTGGCAAAAGCAGTAAGACACAAATCAAATTCTGCCTTTATACTTTGAATCTTCTGCAGATGCTTAACTAGCTATATAAACCTAGGTAAAGCATTTAAACCTCAATCTGCCCCTGTTCCTTCACAGATAAAATTAATATAATAATATCTACAGGACATGTCTGTTGTGATGAACAAAGGATTCTTTCCAACCTTTAGAGCACAATATAAATCAAATTGCTATCATTATTATTATCATGCCCATGGAAGATTAGTCTGTCAAGAAGGGGTAGGAAGAAAAGATTTGAGTGGAGAGAGGGCAGAGGAGCCTAGGGTGACATTACTAGTGTATATAAAGAAATTGTACTAGAGTGGGAGAAGCAGAAGCAGAGAGGAAGGGATAAATGTGAGAGATGCTAGTGAGGTAAAATGGACAAGACATATTCAAAGTAAACCACTTAAGATTCTGAACATGGCAGGTTAGATAAATAGTGATGCCAATGACAAAAAGACTGAAGTCTGATAGAAGAACAAATCTGGGGAATAATAGAATAATATTGGTATCAAAAATATTGAATTTGAAGTGTTAATGGTATGTGCCAATACAGAATTGGTCAGCAATTGAGATTTTGGTGTGGAACTTAGAAGAGACATCAGGGTTAGAAATAAAGATTTATGGGGCAGCTAGATGTCGCAGTGGATAAAGTGGATTCAGGAGGACCTGAGTTCAAATGTGACCTCAGACACTTGACACTAGCTGTGTGACCCTGAGCAAGTCACTTAACTCTCATTGCCCCACACACAAAAAAAGATTCACTAGTTATCTGTTTAGAGGTGGTAGATGAAATCAGGGGAATAAATGGGATTGTCATTGGATAGTTAAGGAAAAAGGGCAAAGAATAAATAAATGAACAGAAAAATTAGAAAGGGAGAAGCAAATCCAAGTTGGTATGGTCTTTGGAGTCAAAAAGGGAAAAAAATTATCCTTTGCTAAAGGTCAAGAATGGTGAGGACTTTTGTCTTTGTTTCTTTTTTTTTTTTTTTAGGCAATGGGGGTTAAGTGACTTGCCCACGGTCACACAGCTAGTAAGTGTCAAGTGTCTGAGGCCGGATTTGAACTCAGGTACTTCTGAATCCAGGGCTGGTGCTTTAACCACTGCGCCATTGTCTTTTTTTTTTAATTTTTAATAGTATTTTATTTATTTTTTCCAATTACATGTAAAGATCTTTTTCAACATTCATTTTTATAAGATTTTGAGTTAAGCTTTTCTCCTTCCCTCTCTTCCCCCTACCAAAGTCATCAAGCAATCTAATATACATTATACATTACAATCATGTTAAACACATTTCCATGTTAGTCATGTTGTAAGAAGAATCTGAACTAAAGGGAAAAAACACAAGAAAGAAACAAGCAAAAAAAAAAAAAAAACCAAGTGTAAACAGTATGCTTCAATCTGCATTCAGATTCCATTGTTCTTTTTCTGGATGTGGAAAGCATTTTCCATCATGACTCTTTTGGCACTGTCTTGAATCACTGTATAGCTGAAAAGAGCTAAGTCTATCACAATTGATCATCACACAATGTTGTTACTGTGTACAGTGTTCTCTTGGTTCTGCTCATTTTACTCAGCATCAGCTCATTTAAGTCTTCCCAGGTTTTTCCAAAATCTGCCTGCTCATCATTTCTTACAGCACAACAGCATTCCATTACATTCATATAACAGAACTTGTTTAGCCATTCCCCAACTGATGAGCATCTCCTCATTTTCCAATTCTTTCCCAACACAAAAAATAGCAATTATAAATATTTTTGTACATGCCAGTCCTTAGAACTTTTGAAAAGGAAGAAAACAATTCCAGTAAAATGATTGGAGGGAAAGCCAGAATGGAAGAAACTGGGGAGAAAGTGGATATTGAAGTGATGGATCAAAGTTCACAGCATTAAAACCATGGCTATTTATAGAGCTTGGAAACGTTAGAACTAATAAAGACAAAACCAAAACAAAACAAAACAAAACTTCTCCCCTTCCTAATACCATTAACAGCACATCTTAAGATCAAAGTACACAGTATGTTTTGTTTCCTAAAACAGTAAAGGTTTGCAACCTAGAAATAAGCTATGCTTCAGGATCAGACAGAAAAATGATTTTTCCCTTATGTATCTTCAGAGCCAGCACAATGCATGCATATTAGGTAAATGCCTAAGAAATGCTGTTTGCAAAGTCACTGGTATCACTTCTTTCAAATTTGCCTGGATATATGCACTACAATGTAACCTTCTTAAAGAGTAGCTTTCTTTCTTTAATTACAAATCATTGAGCACCATGATGCCCCCAGCTAGGTAAACCATTACCTTTTCACAATAGACAACAATTGACTAAACAACTGTGTTCTAGTGCATTCCTTATGATCAAGGAATCTTTTCACTTCTCTGGGACCACAATAAGGGAGTGGTGTTTTAAAAAATTTCTCTGGTCTCTTCTAACTTTAAATTGTGTGATATTATTTAGTATACCTCTTAACCATGTACTCTACTGGAAAAATCATTTCATTCAGAGTCAGATGACCTAGGTGTGAATGGGGGCTCAGACATTTAGCCTCCATTCTGAGCTTGAAGAGAACTCAGGAGCCACTTGGTCCAACTTTGTCATTTTACAAATAAAGACACTGAGTCTCAGAAAAGTTAAGAGAATTTAAACTGAAAGCTTCACAAAAAAGACCTTAACACAATATTAAATATGGATACAATAAAAATAAAGGCATGCCCCATAAAACACTGCCCTCACCAAGTTGTCTAAGAAATCCAAGCCCCAATAGGATATCATCTGACCAACTGCACAATTTGATTTTCAATCAAACTGCTCACTTTATCACTGTTTTGAAGACCCAATATTGGCTCTGCTTTATGTACAGATATAGATGATATAGATACTAATCTAGATAAAGATTTAAATATAGATACAAATATAGAGGGGGTATCAATATAGGTACATCCATACACATGGATGATAAAGATACAGACAACAATATGCATATAGATGTAGATGATATGGGTATAAGTACAGATATGCAAATATAGATATGCAGATGCTACAAATATATAGCAATAGCTATATAGAGATAGATATATAATGGATACAAATAGACAGACATAGCACTTGGCCCAGTGCCATGAACTTGGACCTACAATCCTTTCATTTTACAGAAACAGAAATAGAAACTGAGGCCCACCCATAGCCATGAAGTAACTTGACTCAGGGTCTAAGTAACAGAACCGGCATTTAAAACCAGATCCGTCTTATTGATAATAAGGCATACTGAGAGTGTAACCGAAAGGCAGAGGAAAAGGCATTCCTCTAGAGAAGGATCAAGGCTAAGAATGCAAAAATGTATCTGAAGAAGTTCTTCAGCAAACACATGGAACAGGAAAAGGGACTTTATAAGAAATTAACATCTTTGAGTCAATTGTTCTTAGGGTTACTTTTAAACTATTCTCTGAATGCTAAAAGCAAGTACATATACAAAAAAAGCCTTACAATAATAAAAGCCAACATAAAGAGCATTCTCTTTAAAAACATAGCGTGGATCAAATCAAAAACTGCAAAACACTTTCAAACCCTTCTCTAAAAGTCCACAGCAGTAAATGCTGCCTAAACCAGAACAAAGCAAAGTGGCATTTTCTATGCTATAGAAATTCATCTCTTTTTTCCTTAAGTATAGTGCATTGTATAGTAATTCCAAGGTCAGTCATTCAGTAGAGAAACTAATTTGTTTCCACTCATACGTTGGCACTAATATTTGAGTTAGCACCTTTATCAACAAATTTCTAGCTCTTAAAACTAAGATGGCATTTCTCAGGGAAATGCAAAATGGAATGAAAGGAAGAAAGAAAGGAGTTGGATAAAAAGCAACTGACCTAAAAGCAATAACATCACTATGAACCAGATGCAGTTTATCGACATTCATATAATTGAAAGAACCATCAATTTAGTTCTTACCTTCATAAGTCATTAGGAAGAATTTAGAATATTTCATTGAAACATTTAATAGGCTTAGCACTCTACAAAATTAACCTAATAGGGTTATTGCATATGCTGTTCTCAAATGATTCTGTTTTCATGGATATGAGTATTCCCCATGAGGTTGTAGATCAAATCCATTCATGACTGTCCATCCAGGGAACTATTGTCCTTTTGGATACTTTCACCATTTAAAAACATGGGGGGGGGGGGCAGCTAGGTGGCCCAGTGGATAGAGCACCGGCCCTGGATTCAGGAGTACCTGAGTTCAAATCCGGTCTCAGACACTTGACACTTACTAGCTGTGTGACCCTGGGCAAGTCACTTAACCCCCATTGCCCTGCAAAAAAAATAAAAATAAAAATAAACCATGGAGGGGTGGGGGCAGCTAGGTGGCTCAGTGGACAGAGCACCAGCCCTGGATTCAGGAGGACCTGAGTTCAAATCTGGCCTCAGACACTTGACACTTACTAGCTGTGTGACCCTGGGCAAGTCACTTAACCCTCATTGCCCTGCCCCCCCCCCCAAAAAGCAAAACCAAACCATGGAGGGGTGTGGAAAGGTTAGAGCTGTCTTTCTCTTGATGTATCAAGGACACAAGTATTGCATATGGGTTCGCCAGCTTTTATCTAAATCTCATCCTCACATAGGACCGACCACTCTTCTTTTCAATCATCTTGTTTAAATCTTCTTTTTCGATCATACAATGTTTCAATACCAAATTTTATTCCACTTTTCCTTTGTAATTCCCTCTTTGTAACTTGCTTATGACCATCCCTTATGAGTTATCCCCCTTTTCAACTTTTCAGACACTGGAGTGTTCTACTCAAAGAATACTGGTATTCAAAAGATAAGCTTCTGTTTCAGGGAGAAGGCTGGGATCTTTAAAAGAACTCTGCAATTTACCAAAGGTAATTCAGTTCTTTTAAACTCTGCTCATTCAATACTTTTTTTTTTTTTTGCAGGGCAATGGGGGTTAAGTGAATTGCCCAGAGTCACACAGCTAGTAAGTGTCAAGTGTCTGAGGCCAGATTTGAACTCAGGTATTCCAGAATCCAGGGCCAGTGCTTTATCCACTGTGCCACCTAGCTGCCCCTCATTCAATTCTTGATCCAATTCCTTATGTGGTTGTAGTAAATTAACATTTGTTGCCCTAAATAGATTAAAACTGATAATTAAATTCAAATTCAATAAACATTGATTAAGCCCCTACCATGCAAAATACTATATTAGGCACTAGGAGAGATACAGAGAATAATCAGGTCCCTGGCTTCATGGAATTGACAAATTAGTAGAAGAATATGACATTTATACCACCATCACCAAATCTAAAAAATTAAAAATAAGGACATCAAAATGGTATTGTGTGCTGTGCAATGTCTGAAAGAGGAAAGATCACTTCTGTTTGGACTGAATGCACCCTTCAAGTCATCACTGCTAAATCCAATGACCTTTTTTTGTTTCAATCCTACCTGATACTCTCTGCATAAAATGATCATGAGGACCACTTTATGCTTCTTATTCCTCTTCTCCCTTTATTCCTCTGACACCGGATTCTTTTTTTTTTTTTTTTTTGGTGAGGCAATTGGGGTTAAGTGATTTGCCTAGGGTCACACAGTTAGTAAGTGTTAAGTGTCTGAGGCCGGATTTGAACTCAGGTCCTCCTGACTCTATCCACTGCGCCACCTAGCTGCCCTAGACACTGGATTCTTTAACTTTATGATGAGTCCTTCGCTATCTAGCTCCTCCTACAATTTTTTTCAAGCATTCCTCGAGATTCTATCTTAGGTCCCCTTCTCTACTTTTTATGCAGGCTTCCTTACTGGTGTCCTCCACGAACACTGTGTCAATGATGACTTCTATAGAGATGGCTTCCGAATTTGTATCTCAACCCTAAATATTTCACAGATCCTTATTTCCAGCTTCCTGTGGTTTGGCTTGACTAGTGTGTCCTGTTAATACCTTCAAAATTGATATTGAAAACTGAAATCGTCTCCTTTACAACATTTCCCTTTCCCACAACTTTTCTATATCTTTCTACCATGTGACCATCAGGCTTTTCTCCTCAACTCATGTGATGTTTAAAATCTAAATTGTGGTCACCTTAAATTAGAAGCTTCAGCACCAGTCTTTGGGCATTAAACATTTATTAAAGCATACAGGTATTCACAAGGAGTTCAGAAAGTTAAGAAAAGGCCTATCTCGCATAGAGTTCCAGCCCGGTTGGGTTCTTCCTCAAGTCCTCCTCCACTATCCTGCTTTAATCAGGAACTCTCCAGCAAGCCGATTGTGGAAGCTTTTTATAGGTCTGGAACAGAGGTAGTCCTTACACACTGCTTCAAGCTGATTGGTTGGCGTCATCCAAATCCATTGGCTTTGAAGGTGTTCTCAAGTTGAGTTCACAGTCTAGCTTCCGAGAACAATACCTTCTTAAGGGCTAGCCAGGAGTGACTACAATCTAGTTAACTTGAAGTAGGCTAATCAGCAGTCAATCACTCTCACTTGATTCAATCAGTCTAGATTAATCTCCAGGTGGGTCTTTGAGTATCTGATAAATCCCATGATTTCATCACACTCATAACTTTAGAATCATCTTTGATTGTTCTCCTTCATCCAGTTATAGACCAGGTCCTTTCATTTCTAGCTCCAAAATAGCTCCTTCAATAGCATAATAAAGAGATCAAACCTGAGTTCAAATTCTTCATCAAATACTTACTTACTAGTTAGATTGTGAGCTCCTCATGGGCAAGCGCTGACTTTTGCCTTTTTTTGTAATGTCAGCAACATGGTTCCTGGTGTACACAGAGTAAGTGCTTAATCAATGCTTATTGACTAGTTTTATAATCCTGGCCAATTACACATAACCTCTCTGGGCTTCATTAACAGCAACTTATCTCACAGAAATTTTGTGAAGCTCAAATGAGATAAAAGAAGTACCTTGTAAACCTTAAGGCTCTATATAAATGTTAGCTTTTATTATTTCCCACTCTACCTGTCTTCAGGCCCAGTAGTATATTATTCAATAATCTGTTTAAAAAAAAAACACAAAAAATCTTCCATCTGGTCTTTCTGTCTCCATCCTATTCCCTCTAAAAACTGCCTTCTATACTGCTGAATGGGTAATATTCCTAATATTGCCTAAAGAATAAAGTGTAAATCCCTTGTCATGATATTCAAGGCCCTCTAAAATCGAGCTCCAATCTTCCTCTCTAGTCTGATTTCATACAAATCATCTATCCTCTGTTTTGTTTTTTTTTTTTTTAGTAAGGCAATTGGGGTTAAGTGATTTACCCAGGGTCACACAGCTAGTAAGTGTTAAGTGTCCGATGGCCAGATTTGAACTCAGGTACTCCTGACTCCAGGGTAGGTGCTCTATCCACTGCGCCATCTAGCTGCCCCTATCCTCTGTTTTTATTCAGCTTTCTCCCATCTCTGGGCCCAGACTCATCTAACTGGCTCACTATATCCATGTGAAAATACATTCATTCAAGACAAGAAAATATGTCACCTCTTCCTTGACACCTTTCCTGATTTCATTCTCCCTAACCAAGTAAAAGTGCTTTATTATACCACTTGTTCTTCTAATGCATTCCACCCTCCTATTTATCATATCTATTTAAATATATATCATATATCCTCTTTCTCCTCATTAGATAATTATACTACTGAGATCTTGATCTAATGATTTCTCAAATTAGAATAACAGAAGAAAAAATTCTGCTTAGATGAGACCATATCTAAAATACTGCATTCAGTTTGGGGTGCCATATTTTGAAAACTATTTTGAAAGAGAGCTGATAAAACTATAGAAGGAAAAGAGAAAAGAAACATGAATATGAATAATTCAGTGAAACCTAGAAAGATGCAGATAAAATGACAGTGAAGTATACAGAACCTGCATAATCACTACAAATACACAAATGGAAAGAACACTAAGAAGAAAGCTAAACACTGTGATTATCCCTAAAGAAGAAATTTACCAAACTTTCCTCCAGTGAAGAGATAAGGAAATTCACCTTTGTCTTCCTAAAGAATTCTATTCCTGAGGATATCTTTCTTAGGTCCATTTTCAATGTTGAATTAGGCCAGAAGGTCCTGCCCAAACTTCTCCATTTTTTGAAAATAAAAGGCATTCATAAAAATTAAGTTTTAGGGGCAGCTAGGTGGCGCAGTGGATAGAGCACCAGCCCTGGAGTCAGGAGTACCTGAGTTCAAATCTGGCCATCAGACACTTAACACTTACTAGCTGTGTGACTCTGGGCAAGTCACTTAACCCCAATTGCCTCACTAAAAAAAAAAAATTAGGTTTTAAGAAGTCAATAGCAGGGCAGAGCCAAGATGGTGGAGGAAAGACATTAAATGCACAGACCTCCTGATACAATTGCCCCCAAAATAGCAATAAAATAACCCTTGGGGCAGAAAAACACACAAAAATCCTGGCTGAGAGTTTTCTCCAGCTATAGATAGATTTCAGGGGGCCGTGCTGGGCCACGAATAAAACCTAACCCCCAAGTTGGACCAACACACCAGACACCCGCCAGAGGAATTTGCCCCAGTGCCTCTGTATAGACGGCTGCAGCACTGGCGTCTTCTGGAACCGAGCACGCGGTTGGGCTGAACGGCTGGCCTAGGGGGTAAGTGCAGGGGTACCAGTGGACTGGGGTGAAGGATTCAACTGTCCCACCCCAGAGGGCAACCAGGAAGAAATCCTGAGCGGCTGAAGGCCCACGTGAGGGAGGGGAGCAGGGGAGCAATCTCATCAGAAGCTGAGAACCACACCACAGAAAGCTTTGCTGGTTGGTTTCTTAGTAAATAGGCCTGAGGTTATCTCTGGACCTGAGAACAGGCCAGGTGAGATTAAAGCCTGCCCCACCTCAACCCAAAACACCTGGGACCCTCTGAAGCTGAGAATAGGAGCAGAGCACAGAATCAGCCCCCCACCCCCACCCCTAGTGGAGAGTTTAAAATCAAATGAAAGCGAGGCCAGGCAGGCTGAGAAGAAGCTCAATCATCCCCCGGGCCACGCTGTAGCTTGAACAGTGTGTCCTGGAAGCAGCACCACACTTAAAGAAGGAGTTAAAAGCCAAGAAATAGTAAGCCAGGATAAGTAGGCAGAGAAAGCAGAAGGCCATCGAAAACTTCTTTGGGGGTAAGGTAGACCACAATACAACCTCAGAAGAAGAAGATAATAACAGGGTCAAAGCTCCAACATCCAAAGCTTCCAAGAAAAATACGAACTGGTCTCAGGCCATGGGAGCTCTCGAAAGGGACTTTGAAGAGAAAGTAGGAGAAATAGAAAGAAGATGTAGAGAAGAGGAAAAAAGAATGGAAAGGGAAATGAGAGCGATGCAGGAGAGTCATGAGAAAAAAGTCAACAGTTTGAAAAGCCAAATGGAAAAAGAGATTAAAAAACTGTCAGATGAAAATAACTGCCTAAGAATTAGGATTGAACAAATGGAAGCTAGTGACCTTATGAGAAACCAAGGCGCACAGTAAAGCAAATCCAACTGAATGAAAAAATAGAGGGCAATGTGAAATATTTCCTTGGAAAAACAGCTGACCTAGAAAATAAATTTAGGAAAGATAATTTGAAAATCATTGGACTACCTGAAAACCATGACCAAAACAAAGCTTAGACACCATCTTCCAAGAAATTGTGAGGGAAAATTGCCCTGATATGCTAGAAGCAAAAGCTAAAATAGAAATTGAAAGAATCCACCGATCACCTCCTGAAAGAGATCCCAAAAGGAAAACCTCCTGGAATATTATAGCCAAATTCCAGAACTCCCAGGTCAAAGAGAAAATACTGCAAGCAGCTAGAAAAAAGGAATTAAAATACTGTGGAGCTCCAATAAGGATAAAGCAAGATCTAGCAGCCTCTACAATAAAGGACCAAAGGGCATGGAATATGATATTTCAGAGGGCAAAGGAACTGGGACTTCAGCCAAAAATCACATACCCAGCAAAACTGAGTATAATCTTTCAGAGGCAAAAATGGGATTTCAATGAGAAAGAGGTCTTTCAAGCATTTGTGATGAAAAGACCTGAGCTGAATAGAAAATTTGACTTTCAAATACAAGACCCTGGAGAAGCATAAAAAGGTAAACAGGAAAAAGACTTCATGAGAGATATTAAAAGATCAAACTGTTAACATTCCTATATGGGAAGATAATACTTTGAAATCATAAGAACTATCTCAGTAAGCAATTCACAGAAGACAGGGCTGAACTGAATGTGAAGGGATTATATCTGTAAAGCATTTATGTTTTGTTCTTTGTAGTGCAGACAGGGTGGGGTATCTTATATCTGGGGCTGGATTTGGGCTTGGGGCCTCCTGGGTCCAGTGCTGGTGCTTTGTCCACTGTGCCACCTAACTAATCCATGATGACATCATTGAAATAGGGTTGAGGTGTAGGAGGAATAAACTGGGGGAGGGAGAAGGGGAGAGATGGTCTGGGGAGAGGTAGTTCACATGAAGGAAAGAAGAAGAAAGCTTATGGAGCAGAGTAGAAAAGGGGGAAGGAGTTGAGGAATGAGTGAACCTTAATATCATCAGAATTGGCTCAAAGAAGGACTAACATACATACTCAAGTAGGTATAGTAATATATTTTTGCCCTGAGGGGAGGGGGGAGGGAGAAAAGGGGAGGGGGAAACAGGGGAAGGAGGAAAGAGGAGAAGGAGGAAAGGGCAGATTGGGAGAGAAAGCAGTAAAAAGCAAAACACTTTCAAGGAAGATGAAGATGTTCTCCATTACTGCACTAGTATGACATATTGAATTGCTTGATCTCATAGGGAGAGTTGAGGAGAGAGAGAGGAAGAACAATTTAGAACAAAGAATTAGCTCAGGGACCCTGATCTCACTGGAGTGGGCTCATGGAGGGGACAGCTTTCATACCCAATTGGGAGGAGCAATCTATTTAACCCTGCAGGAAAATAGGAGGAGAAGAGGAGAAGGAAGGAAGGGTGAAAAAAGGGAGTGCAGAGTGAGGGAGAGGATAGTCAGAAGTAAAACACTTCTGAGGAGGAATAAGTAAAAAGAAGATAGAGTAAATGTCATGGGAAGGGAGTGGGATGGAGGGAAATAGTTATGATGATTGATTATAATGGCAAAATGTATGGTACCTACTTTGCTGGGCTTTTATGAAGAAAATTCTCTGTCAAGCTTAAGGTACTATATACAGGTTATGATGAACAGAATACTATCAGAAAAACCTGGAAAGACCTACATGAAGCAGAGTGGAATGTACTGTATACAAAATAACAGCAATAGTGGGGGATGATCTGCTGCGAAGCATGTGGTCATTTTCAGCAAGGCAATGATCCAATATAACCCTGAAGGACCTATGAAGATCGCAGCACATCTGCAGAGAAAGAACTGATAGTATCTGAAAACAGATGGAAACACATTTAAATTTTTTTTTCTTTTCCTCTTTGACAATTTCTTAATCTGAAGTACTCATGTATAACTTATTTTGAATTGCTTGAGTTCTTGTGGGTGGGGGGTGCGAATGGATGGGGGGAAGAGAAGTTGGAACACAAAGTTTTTTAAAAATTGATAAAATTTTGTTTTTACATATATTTTGGAAAGTAAAATTCTATTCACATTAAAAAAAAGAAGTCAATAGGGCAGCTAGGTGGAGCAGTAGATAAAGCACTGGCCCTGGACTCAGGAGGACCTGAGTTCAAATGTGACCTCAGGCACTTGACACTTACTAGCTGTGTGACCCTGGGCAAGTCACTTAAGCCTCATTGCCCTACCAAAAATAAAAAGTCAATAAATCATCAGCATTGCATACCATTTTTTTCAGGCAAAGTAACAGTTTTTCTTTCAAATATTCACCCTTCAAATCAAAGGTTCAAGTCACACTATGTCTGACATTCCCTCAACTTTTATCATGAATTCTCAAATAGGCTGCCATAATTCAGCAATTATTAATTAGAATTATTATTATTATTAATCAGAATCAAGTAGAGAGTATCAGTTCCCTTCATCTTTCCTTCCCAATTTAAGGAATTAAATTTTCATTAAGGTAGGGCAAGTCAAAAAAGTACCAGATATTTTGGAAGAGCACAGAGATGTAAAATATAAGCATTTGCCATCTAAGCAGAAAATGTATATTTGGTTGACTTGAAATAGCCCCATCCATTCTGGAATAGACCTTGAAACATCAAGCAATATGAACATTCAAGTTCTCCCTGCTTCTCTCCACAAGGCTACCTGGTCAAACACGAAAGAACTGGATTGGTAACTGTGTTCTTGATCTTCACTAAAAGGCAATACTTTTTATTATTTTTTAATGCTTTTTAAATGTAAAGGTGCTTCCATCTCCCCCCCCCCCCAAATACTTTAGAATCTTCAAATAGTCTCTAGTTTAGACGAACGCCATACATGTCTAGCAAAGCAAAAGAATCTTCCTCTTTCTTCAAAGTGCATCTAAAGGAAGAATGAAGAAACAACCCAGAAAACCAGCATTGACCCTGTGACCCTGCAGAAGCAAATCCCAGTGTGGGCGTCAGGAGAAGGAATCAGAAACCTGATTGAGATCTGAACTCTTTTTCAACTTTCTTTCCTTAAGCAACAGTAAAATGTAATGGGTCTGTCATCTTGCACAAAAATATAGTTTTGTTTCATGCGACTTTATCTGAGGATCTTGTAGGAGAACTTGGCACACTGGTGTCCACAAAGACCTGCAGCTGTTGATATAAACATTTCAGTATTTGAAAATCTGATTTCACAGGAGTCATTTTCATCTTACTCAATAACAATTCATCTATTTAAAAATCACAGTTTAAGTATTCTTTTCACTGGGTAAATAGAATATGAAATATGAATAAATCTATAATGTCAAATTATTTACATTAGGGATAGTGGCTTTGGAGAAAAATGTGTGTATGAGGAACACCTTAGTTTTAACACATTAAAAAATAATACATTTAAAAGAACTTCAGGGCTATTGATTTACCTCACAAATCTCCTAGGAACAAAAATGATACAATATAGTTGTTCATCTTTTCATTACTTTGCTCATAAAAGCTCTAGAGTAGTAAATCAGAGGGCTTTAATGCAGAAATTATGTTTTAATGCTCTTCTCACCCTATAACCTCTTTCTTGGGAGATCATTAGCTTCCGTGAGTTGAGTTCTCACTTCTATGGAGATGATACCTAAATTTCCACATCAACCCTCACTTTACTCCTGAGCTGCAGTCCCACACCTCCAACTTCCTGTTGGATAGTTTCACCTCTATATCTCAAATTTGTTGAGTCCAAAACAAAATTGTCTTCTCTGCTTAACCTGTCCTTTCTCTAAACTCTTCTGTTTCTATCCAAGGCTTTCTAACTACAATCACCCTGGTCTGCTACTTCAGTGTCATTGTCAAGTCTTCCCTCAGTCCATTGAATATGGATTCAATCAACTGTCAACTCTACCTCAACAAACTCTCTTATATCCATCTCCTCTCCTCTCAGCTCCGCCAACCCCTGGATTATTGCAACTGCCTCCTAACTGAAACTCTGTCTTTCTGTCTCCCCCCCCCCCAACATCACTATCCCTAGGCCCAAATTACCTTCCTAAAGCACAATACCATGTTATGAAACTTCCAGTTGTTGCTTATGGCCAACAAAGACATTTAATAAGACTCCTCAAGTTGGTATTTAAGGACCTTCACAACCTGGTTCCAGCTGACTTTTTCCAGTTTACTTGACACTGCTCCCTCTTACACATGGTGTGTTTCCACCAAATTCATCTACGTGCTTTTCCCAGCAATCAGTACACCATCTTCCATCTTCCCTGCCTCCTTTGCAAAACCCATCTTCCATGTCTGAAAAGCATTCTTCTCCATGTCTGGCTGCCTCTTTGAATCCCTCATTTCCTTCTTATGGATTTTTTTTTTGTAGAGTCTTTTGGTTTTGGTTTTGGTTTTGGTTTTGTAGGGCAATGAGGGTTAAGTGACTTGCCCAGGGTCACACAGCTAGTAAATGCCAAGTGTCTGAAGTCAAATTTGAACTCAGGTCCTCCTGAATCCAGGGCCAGTGTTTTATCCATTGTGCCATCTAGCTGCCCCCCTCATTTCCTTCCAATTTCAGCCCATGCCCAACTTCCTGAGGTGACATCTGTGCCGATTTATGTTGAAGCTCATATCCTCCCTCAAACTGGCAAGAATATAATCATCTACTTATCTAGTACAATTCCAGTACAATGATATTTCTTTGAGAATAGAGATTATTTTTTGTTTGGTTTTGTAGCCCCAAACACTGGCACAATGACTCACAAAGTGTAGATATTTAACAAGTATTTAACTGACTTAATTTTATTGGAAATTCAATTTTGGCCAACAAATTACGTTTAGATGCTCACAGAAAGATGAAGTCTCTGCTTGCTCTGTGTATTTCATATTTCCAAGAAATGAATAAATCTTGATTTGAATGAACATTTGAGCTGTGTTTTCATAATTAAGAAGGGAAATAATAAATTTGGTTTACATATGGAAATGTACTGTCTCAAGTCTGGTAGGTGGGAAGCAAAAAGAAGTCAAAAGAAGAGGTGAAAAGTGGCTGGAAGAAAGATTTCTACTTGAGACCTGCCTGCAGACTTCAGATGGTGGCAGCTTCTGGTTTGCATTAGGGTTCTGGCAAGAAACTGCTAATTACTGATCAAAGTCAGCTGAGCAAACTCCAGTCATAATAATATGATGAGGTGGGAAAGACAAAGACAAAGACAAAGGGAGAAAAACTGCTCTAGGGAACTACTCAGCAAATAACCAGGCAGGCTATTGTTGCTGTTAGCCACAAAACCTACCCAAAAAGCCGACAAGTAAGAGTTCCACTTCCATCATGGCCAAAGCCCACGAGGAGTGTTATTTTGACTCACAGAGGATATATTGTTTCTGTTTCTACCAGTGCCAAGTAATAGCACCTGTCTTCTCCCTCCTACAATCAATGACAGGGCTGGGAGAACAACTCCATCTCTATTCCAGGTTACCAGGGACAATCAAGTGTTCCCTGAAAAAACAGAAGAGGAACTCAGTAAAAATAGAGGAAAAAAGGGTTGAAGAAATGCAGGGGAATCCTATCGGGTAGCAGGCTATAGAAGAATATAACAGAGAAGGAAGGAAAGAAGGATTTAATATAATAGCAACAAGGCTCTGACCAAAGAACTTGGACCCTCTAAGGCAGAAACAGCTTATTGTGTTTTCAGGCAATAACAACAGGGAAGAAAAAGGAAGAGGAAGTCTAAGTGCTTTACAAATGTCATCTCATTTGATCCTCAGAACAACCCTTGATGGTAGGTGCGAGGTTCCATTTTAGAGTTGGGGATATTGAGGCAAATAGAGGTTAAGTGACTTGCCCAGAGTCACACAGTCAGAATTTGAACTCAGATATCCCTGACTCTATGCCCAGTGCTCTATCCCCTGAGCCTCTCCTCATCCAGGCAGAAACAGTAAGTAATTGTTTCTGGAGACTCCTGACATGAAAAATAGTATGGATGACCTCTTACTAAGGACATGATTGAGAAGCTGAAATTTCTCAAAACTGAAAAAGAGCAGCCATTTCTAGTGAATAATGTGAGAATAAATGTTACCACCAGAACTGAAGATTGCATTGCTCATCCTGGGCAAAAAAACTCCTGTGACGGGTAAAACTGAATGTGTATAGTTACTGGTAATAATAATATTCTCACAACCCAAAAACGCCTTAGGATAACAGATAGAATTTTTAATACTACCACCATTTTAAAGGATAGAGAATCTAGAAATGAAAGGCAGGTTTTGAAAGCAAAATCTAGTTTAGAAATTATGTGAGAAGGGGATTGAGATTCATAGGCCATGACTTAAAATACAGGAATGATGGGAGTTTAGGCTACAATTAGCCACAATTTGTTGCTCCAACCAATCCTGATGATTTGGGAAGGAAAGAAAGGAAGATGAAGAGATTCCTAGACATTTAAATTTGGAAAAAGGGGAGATTTCAACTGAACATGGAGGGGGGAACAGAAAACTGACCACATTATTTTTCCTGTGACAGATATTACAATGAGTAGCAGGTACAACATAGGAAGACAAATATCAGTAGAAAGGATGAGGAAACAATCACCATGGAGAGGGGGCAGCAATCCAGTTCATGGCCTCAGATGACTATAATCAATTTCATGGACCAGGGATAAAAAACAAAGAGAACTAGAGTCCTTGACATAAGGAGGTAAATTCCGTCACAAAGGTATCAATAAATCAATCAACAAGAATTGATTAAGCACCTATGAGTCAAATTCTGTGCTAGACCAAGTAAGACAATCTTTGCTTTCAGGGAATTTATGTTTACCTGTGGGGAATATGACAGTTAAACAGAGAAATAGACATAAAAATGCAAAGTAAAATGGGGGAGACATTATTACCTACAATAATCATAAAAAGAAATTGTGCTTCAGCTGAGCTCTGTCAAGAGCTATGAGTTTCAAGACATGGAGGTGAAAAATTCCAGGAATGGAATCTGTGAGGAGTTCTGGAGGCAGGTAAGAGAAAGAAGCCTAACCTGACCAGAGTGTGGTGTTCATGATTGGGGAGTAATGTATCATTAATTTAGAAAGGCCAGCTGGAATCAGATTGTGAAAGTCTTTAAGTAAAAAACAGAAGTTTATATTTTAGGCTAGAGACAAAGAAGTCACTGAAGCTTCCTGAGGCAGAGGAATTAGATGTCCAATCAGTGTTTAGGAATATCAATATGGCTACTGCCCACTCTCCATGGCGATTGGTTCCTCATCCTTTTGCTTTGTATGGAAGATGAGTCATTTGTTATGCCAATGGAATATTCCAAGTGAAGCTGTCAAGCAAGCAGTTGGGGACTTAAGACTGGAACTTTGCAAATGAGTGAGGGCTTGCTGTGCAGAATGAGGCTTCATCTGCATTAAGATAACCACTGAACTCAATGGAGAAAATGAGATCACTAAGAAAGGATGTGGAGAGAGAAGAGGTACCAGGACAGAGATTTAGGTTCTAACCATTTATATCAAGGGAAGGCATGGATGAAAGCCTGCAACTATGTAGCTAACCCTGCCACATCTCCCTTATTAATTAATTCACCATCCTACTTTCAACAGCGGCTTTTCCAACGCTTTTGAAGTATCCTCAAACTTCCCATGGGTCCCTCTCCCACCAGTCTCTCACTTGAGAAATCTGATTCATATTTTACAGGAAAACCTGAGGTCCCTCTCTTCCCCCTTCCTCATCTCATGTCACTACTCATATGCCTTCTGCCACTACCTCCCCCTTTAGCCTGTCTCACAGGGAGAGGTGGGCCTTACTCCTTACTACGGCTAACCACATTACCTGCACAGGAAGTCTCATTCCATCCTCTTTCCTTTAACTCTCTTCCTTTCTTTCACCCGCACTCTATCGGTGATTTTCAATCCCTCTTTGCTCATTTCCTACTCGCTACAAATAAACCTATGTCTCTCCCATCCTGGAAAAAAAAAGCCTCTCTTGATCCGTCCATCCATGTTATCAACCTATGTCTCTTCTGTCCTTTGGTGGCTAAACTCCTTTAAAAAATCTGTAATTCCTACTTCAACTTCTCCTCTCATTTTCTTCCATTCCCATCATCATTCCACCAAAGGTACACTCTACAAAGTTAACAATGATTTCAATTGCCAAATCCAACAGCCTTTTCCTAATCCTCATTTGCTTTGACCTTTCTGTAGACTTTGACATCAATGATCACTCCCTCCTCTTTGATATTCTCTTCCTGGTTTTCCTCCTACCTATCAGACCACCCCTCCTCTGCTAGATCTTCATCCACATCATACCTTCTGACTGTATCTCAAAGGTTCTCTAGTTTATTTGTCTCTTATTATTTTCTGTAGGTTCTGAATGGCTTTGATGGCCAAACAGAGCACTGTGTATTTGATCCTGGTGTTTGGACCTTCTCTTCTCCCTCTACACTAATTTACTTCAGTTGGTGATTTATTGAGCTTCCATGGACTTAATTACCATCTCTGTGCCAACAATTATTGAATCTACCCATCTTACACCAACCCTTCAGCTGACCTCCAATCTCACATTTCCAACTGCCTTTAGGACATCTCAAACTGGATATCCAATAGAATTCTCCAACTCACCATAAGTCCAAAAGAAAACTTTTGATTGTTCCCTCTAAACCTTTACCTCCTCTTAACTTATGACTATAGAGGACAGCACCATCTTCCCTCAGGCTTGAAATCTCAGTAGACTCCTCACCATCTCGCACCTCCCCATACATACATTCTAACTGGTGCCAATACTTGTTGATTTCACCTTTGCAACATGTCCCAAATATGCCCCCTTCCTTCCTCTAATGCATCTACCACTCTACTGCAGGTCCTTATCACCTCATGCCAGGACTACGCAAAAGCCTTTTTGTGGACATGACTGCCTCAAGTCTCCCCCCACCCCAATCCAGCCATTAAAGTGATTTTCCTAAAGCCTGAGTCCAATTGTGTTACTCTCCTATTCAGAAAACACCAGGACGACCTCCAGGATCAAATACACAGTGCTCTGTCTGGCCATCAAAACCATTCAGAAGCTACATAAAATAATAAGAGACAAATAAACTAGAGACCAATGTGAAAAGGCAATGCATCAGCAAACTTAGATATTTTTTAATGTGTCAAGAGAAAACAGAAGCAAGGAAAATAAGAATGAATAAACCATCATGGCACTTGGAGGAATCTCAAGGCCAGTGATTAGTGAAAGGATCATTTTTTTTTTAAAAATTAGCTATGTTGGGGGCAAGAAGATGAAAGAGAGAGTCATGTCTTTCTGGAGACTTGAAAATGAAACATAAAATTTCATAATGACAGCATTACTCAACGCATAGTTTGGTTCTTATAAGAGAATGATCTTCACACTGAAGAAAGGGGGAAAAAAACCTGGTTAACAGGAGATTGGGATATAAGAAAAGTAAAGATTCCTACCTTCAATGACTTGTAAGACTTAGAGCTCCAGAGTACTCAAAAAATTGGCAGATGATTTTCTTGATATGTTCTAAGTGGTTTTTGAAAATCTGTGAAGAACAGAAGAAATGACACAACTCTAGTAAAAGCCATATGCTGCCCTGATTTTCTTGAGAGAGAGAGAGAGAGAGAAAGAAAGAAAGAAAGAAAGAAAGAAAGAAAGAAAGAAAGAAAGAAAGAAAGAAAGAAAATGGTGAAGTTGTTAAAACTATAGGGGAGGGAGCTAAATTTCAATGCTCAGCACAATTCAAGAATATACTATTAAAGGGAAGTGCTATGAGCATTCAGTAAGGGAAGGAGCAGTGACTTTAGCAAGAATGGATTATGCCAAACTAATATCATATATATTTTTACATTTTTTTAAACATGGTTAGTGGCCTGGTAGATCCAGGGATGTTAGGTGCATGACTGGATTTCATCAAAGCATTCCATAAACTTTCCTGTTTTCTTCTTGCAGACAAAATAGAGAAATGTGAGTTACATGACAGCACAATTACACGGATATGGAACTGGCTGAATGACCAGACCCAAAGAGAAGTCATTAGGGGATCAAAGTCAGCCGGGAGAAAGGTCTAATAGAGTGTTCCAGGGAACTGTCCGTGGCCCTGTGCTGTTTAATAGTTTGATCAGTCACTTGAGTGAAGTCAGAGATGGGAAAAACTTGAGTTATACTGTGCATATATGGTCAGCAATGCCAACATGTCTAAGAAGGCCCTTTTTTCTTGTCATCAGCATTCAAAACCAGCTGCAGCTAATGCTCTACCCCAATGTTATTCTTACACTCCCTTGCTACTAAAAAGTGAGAAGACAGAGCCAGGATCCAAAAAAAAAAAAAGATGATGACAGCCTAAAATGACTGGTTTGATGAAATACGGCAAAACTGTAATATGGGCCAATGTAAAGTCTTACCCTCACACACAAAAAAAAGATAAACTCTACAAGTAGGAGATGATAGAAGAATGAGTGGATTAAAATTATTTGAAAAAAGATCTTGGGTGTTTCAGTAGAGAACAAAAACCCACCATGATTATTTATATATACATACATACATGCATGTACAGGGTGGGTCAAAAGTCACAAAGGGGTTTCAATATTTAATAACAACTTTAGTTTTTGTTTTTAATTTACAATACCATAGCATCATATACAGTATATTTAGGAAAGGAATTTATATTATGTGTGGAAAAATCAAATCTCATTAATGGCAAAAAAAAATTTTCAAAAAGTCATTAAAACCTCATGAATTTTGGCCCACCCTGTATGTGTGTGCATGTGTATGTGTGTATATCCACACACATATACATAATTACATATATAAATGTACATATATATACACAAATATATGTATTGTGTGTGCACATTTATTTATTTATGTGCTTGCCTGTTTGTTTATTTTCCAGGACTGGGATTTCATTAGGGTGGGAACTCTCCACCTATTGGCAGGGAGACACAAACATTGTTCAACACTACCACCCTGTAAATTTCTTTCCTTGTCTGTTTTCGGAAGGGAAAATCTTTGTTAGGGGAGGGAAGTAATGATTATTGTCATTGTTGTTCAGTTGTTCAGTTATGTCTGACTCTTCATGACCCCATGGACTATTGTCCATATCCATGTATATGTCCATGGACACCAATGCTGTCTGTGGGGTTTTTTAAACTTTTTTTTTTAAGTGAGGCAATTGGGGTTAAGTGACTTGCCCAGGGTCACACAGCCAGTAAGTGTTAAGTGTCCGAGGCTGGATTTGAACTCAGGTACTCCTTACTCCAGGGAGTGCTCTATCCACTGCGCCACCTAGCTGCCCCCATGTCTGTGGGGTTTTAATGGTAAAGATGCTGGAGTGGTTTGCCATTTCCTTCTCCAGTGGATTAAGGCAAAGAGGGGTTAAGTGACTTGCCCAGGGTCACAAAACTAGTAAGTGTCTTGAGGCTGCATTTGAATTCAAGTCTTCCTTACTCCAGGGCCGGTACTTTATCCACTGACCCACCTGTCTCCAGGGAATTAGTAATAGTGATATATGAGAGTTGGGGGTGGGGGTGGGGTTAAAAAAAGGTTTTTTTAAGAAGTAGTGATAGTGATCCATAAAAAAAACTAGCATGCCAATGAAACACTTTAAAATATAGAGAAAAGGGAAGCAAACTGCAGAAGGGTGACATAACAGGTACCATTGGGTTAAATTTAACATATGCCTTTATGTAACAGAAGTTCATAGTTTCATACGCAATTATTTTTATGTTCTTTGTACATCAAAAAATTCAATTTTTATTTCCTAATTTTAAAAGTCTTTTAAAAGGGATTCAGTTTCATGGGAAATAGACTCCCTTCGAAGTCAATTCTCCTCTTCTGTCCAGCCCATGATTTTATATTCCTTGAATTGATGCAGATCTGAAATTTATCTGTAACTTTTTCAAGAAATCACACCAAAGTACTGTGAGGTTAAGTGGCTCATGCATCATCACACAGCATATATCACAGACAGAACTTAAAACCACTTTTCCCTAGCTACCAGGAGGGTCCTCTCACTCTTCACTGCTGCCTCTCATCCCTTAATGTATTTTGATGCCTGAGATTAGAAAATGTTATTTCCTACATTGTTATAACCCCAGCACAGCTACAGTATCAAGAATGTTTACCATATGCAACCATTCAAAGGTCCCATTTAAAAGAATTTGTTTCTTTACTCTCATAAGAAAAGTCATTCCCCCAAATACACACATAAATCATTATAACAGTATAAGGATACTATGAAAACAGTGACGGTTTACAAAAAAAAAAAAAGCAACCAAATGGATAATCAAATAACTCATGCAACTCAGCATGGATTGCTGACTTTGGATATGATCACCAAATTTTACAAGGTGTTTCTGAAAAAAGCAAAATAAAGCCAGTCCCAGGAGCAGCCAAACCAAGTGTAGATACATCTAAACTCCAGACAAATTCTCTCTGCCTAGCACTGTCAAAAAAGAAGTCAAAACTACTAAGGTATGATATCTTTAACTTAAATATTTCTTTCTCAAGAATATTTATCAATCCATTACTAAAACCCTATCCTTCCATGAGACAAAAACAAAGAGAACAATCACAAGCAAAAATATAGTAAGGATGATTTTTTTTAATGTATAAGTATGGGAAGTTTCATTGCTACAAAACTTCAGATAGACTATAAAACACTTTGTCAGATGGAAGAGAACCACAAAACCTGCTTATATACAGACAGGAAGGATGAACATATCTTTTATAATTACAATTAGAACAGTCAAAATGACATAAAATATCTTATCCAGGACAGAATAAGTGGGCTGTTCAGATAGCGAGATAAGTATCTTGTCCACAAATCAAGCAGTGCCCTGAAACTAAAAGCCTGTGTGTTGTCAAACTTTGATACATAAATTCAATCCATCAATAACACTCTCATTAAGAACCTACTATGTGCCAAGCACAGTGCTAAGCACTAGGGATTCAAAAAGAAGCCAGTCTCTGCCCTGAAGGAACTCACAGTCCAATGGGAGAGACAACAAGAAAACAAATATATGCAAAGCAAGGAAATAATGAGCAGAGAGAAAGCACAAGAATTAACCCAGGTTGGAGAGAGTTTACTGTTAAAGACAGAATTTTAGTTACGACTTAAAGGGAGCCAAAAAAGCGAAAAGAAAGATATGAGGAAGGAGACCATCCCAGACATGGCAGACAGCCAGAGAAAATTCCAAGAGCCAAGAGCCAAGAAATGGCGTGTCTTGCTCATGAGACAGCAAGGAAGCCAGTGTCACTGGATTGAAGAGTATGTGTTGGGTAGGTCTAAGGAGACAAGAAAGGGAAGAGAAGACTACATTATGAATGGCTTTGAATGCCAAACAGAGCATTTTGTATTTGATCATAAAGGTGATAGAGAGCCACTGGCATTTACTGTATAGAGGAGTTATGTGGTCAGATTAGACCTTTAGGAATAATCACTTTAATGGCTGAACAGAAGGTGGATTGCAGTGGGGAGAGACTTGAGGCTGACACACCCACCATCAGACTTTTGTAATAGTCCAGACAGGAGAAGATGAGGGGCTGAACTAGAGTGGTGGCAGTGTCAGAGGAGAGAAGAGGGCATATTTGAGAGATGCAACAGAGTTGAAAACAACAGGCCTTAGCAACATATTGGATGTGAGGGGCAAGAGAGAGCGAGGAATCCAACATGACTCTTAGATTGTAAGCCTGAGGGACTGGGACAATGTCCTCTACAGTCAGGGAAAGCATGAGATTAGAGGGTTTAGGAGGAAAATCATAAGTTCTGTTTTGGAAATGTTGAGTTTAAGATGTCGGAAAGGTAGTTGGAAACATGAGTTTGGAGGTCAGCGGAGAGGTCAGGGCAGGATAGGTGGATCTGAGAATCATCCTCAGAGTAAATCAATCCATGGGGGCTGATTAGATCACAAAGTGAAACAGTGTAGAGGGAGAAGAGAAGGGGACACAAGACAGAATCCTGAGGGATACTGATGGTTACAGGGCATGCTTTGGATGAGAATCCAGCAAAAGAGGCTCAGAAGGAGTGGGTCGGGTAGGTAGGAAGAGAACCAGGAGACAAGATAAAAGATCTAGAAGAATGGGCAGGTAGGCGGTGCAGTGGATAAAGCACTGGCCCTGGATTCAGGAAGACCTGAGTTCAAATCCAGCCTCAGACACTTGACACTTACTAGCTGGGTGACCCTGGGCAAGTCACTTACTCCTCATTGCCCTGCAAAAAAAAAAATCTAGAAAAAAAGAGAATATCGAGGAGAGACTGACCCATCTATCCACAGGGCCCCAAGTTAAGAATCTCTGATCAAGGTAAAGGCATTCAGAAAGATCACACAGGATGAAAAGACCTATAAAACTAATTCTCTGCTTCAGTAGGGGACACACACTGATGACATCACAACTATATGACAAAATGAAGCATCAGTATTTCATGTGGTCATGAAATGGCTTGCTCTTCTCCAACCTGGCATTTGAAAAAAATCCATATTTGCTTCATGAAACCAGATACTAACAAATCACAATTTGCTGAATATCTCTAAAACTCCAAAATGATGCTCTAACAGTTTGGTACATTTCAACAGAATGTGTTTTCTTCCCAAATTCCTTTTAAAAATATCTAAACTCCAGTAATGTCTTGTAACTTTGGATTAGATTTTTCCATCATATCTATTCTCTGTGGTTCTATAACCCTTTTTTATTGTGTGTGTGTGTGTATGATGTTTATTAGAATTTTATAACTGTAAGTGCTATCCTTCCTTCCTGAGGAATGTAAATGAAACCCTATGCCTGATATAAAATATATACATGTATACAAATAAGTAAGGTCTCTCTCTCATTAGGTTCTTTGTATATTGAAATTTTATTCCTCTCCCCTATGGAATTTGAGCTAACATTTCCCATGTAGAATCCCAAGAAAAATAAAACCCAAAAGCACCTCAAAAAGGCCTCACTTGAGAGAATAAGCCAAAGCAATTCTCCTAGCACTTGTGAGATAATTGATACGTGTGCCGTAATTTATTTATTTCTCTTGCTTTTAGTTTTCCCCCTTAAAAACTAGCCAAGGTCTCCCCTCCTTTTCCAATTACTTTATAAAGTGTCCACGTGGGCCCAAATGGCCTCATGACATTTGACATCATACTTAAAAGCTAGCATGCCCCCCCTTGATAACCTTGTGTAAATCAAGTACCATTCCCATACTCTCAACCCCCTCAAGCAATATGATAACATGGAGAGGGAAGAGGGGAAGCCAGGTTAGAATGGAGAAATTCTTGATTGAAAGAAAGTGAAAGATATAGGTGTTATGTAGACTCTAAATGAAATATAGTCCTTCTCCTCAAAAGTAAATAGGATAACCAAGTTTCTCAGAATAAATTAAGCAACAGCCAGTGTGGAAATAGTTGGAAGCAAGGAACACTGATAAATATTTTTGGGTCAATACTTTCTCAGCATAAATTATGTACAATTTTGTTAATATGCCCAGAACCTAATCCAGGTATGAACCAACCCCTTCAGGATAATGTCTTGAGAAAACCTTAGCCCTCTAGAACTTAGTGCTGGCCACAAAGATAATCTTATCCAACCACCTCATTCTGCAAATGAAGAAAATGAGGAGGAAAGAAAGGCAGAATGTTATGACAGAAAGCTAACTTCAAGTGAGGAAGAACTGAGTTCA
This sequence comes from Dromiciops gliroides, assembly GCF_019393635.1. Taxonomy (NCBI): domain Eukaryota; kingdom Metazoa; phylum Chordata; class Mammalia; order Microbiotheria; family Microbiotheriidae; genus Dromiciops; species Dromiciops gliroides. Next base: position 238,662,215 of record NC_057866.1, on the reverse strand, counting down.
GAGAGAAAATAGACTGATGCCGTTTTTTTTTGTTTTTGTTTTGTTTTTTGTTTTGTTTTTAAGTGAGGCAATTGGGGTTAAGTGACTTGCCCAGGGTCACACAGCTAGTAAGTGTTAAGTGTCTGAGGCCGGATTTGAACCCAGGTACTCCTGACTCCAGGGCCGGTGCTCTATCCACTGCACCACCTAGCTGCCCCTGATGCCGTTTTTTAAAATCTCAATTTATGATTTCAATATTCTTTTATTTTACTTTTTAATCTAGTTCTCTAATTTTCAAGCTTTCTTCTTTTGTACTTGTGTCTTTAATTTTATTTTCTAGTTTTGAAACTGGATACATATATCATTAATCTTCTATTTCGTTTGCATGTTTTCAAATCCCCAATTATTCTTCTAAAGATATCTTCAGCTACATGCTAAAAATACATTATCGGGGCAGCTAGGTGGCGCAGTGGATAGAGCACCGGCCCTGGAGTCAGGAGTACCTGAGTTCAAATCTGGCCTCAGACACTTAACACTTACTAGCTCTGTGACCCTGGGCAAGTCACTTAACACCAATTGCCTCACCAAATATATATATATATATATATATATATATATAATCTCTACATAGCAGTTTCTAAGATTTGTTTTTTAACCCAATGATTAACTAATACATCATTAGTTTCCATAACACCTGTACCTTTCACTTATATTTCCTATATTAACAGCTATTTTTGTTATGATCTATAAATGACATATTGAATATTTCTGACCTATTTATATCAATTTATGATTTATTTGTGCCCTAGCATATGATCTGTTTTTGAAAAGTGTGGTAAAATATGAAAGTTTTTAACAGTCGGTTAGGATAACTGAAAGACGCCAGTTTTTCAAGGACCACCCTTTTGGGGAGGAGATGAACAGTCCGCCTGCTGCGCATGTCAGATTGCCTGCCGGGTTTTTGACTTCCGGGATGGAGAGAACGAGAGTAGGCCTTTTGCCTGCTTGGCGGGACTCCTGAGGGCACGGCACAGACTCTCTCTCTCCAAAGGTGGCCTTTTCGGTTTGGTGAGTTTTTATAAGGAATATAGACTAAGCTTAGACTTAAGAAGATTTGTATTGTGTTTCTACTTTCCTATCCTTCTAATCAACATCACCTTGTGACTATCATAACTATAAATAAAAAGGTCTATCTAGAAAACCAAAAGCTTCTTCCATTTACTAGTTTGGGAGATAAATTAAGGGAAAGGTTAAGTAGGGGAGATTTATGATCTAATATCCAATTTTAAATCTCACAAAAGGTACTATGTGTTGAAGAAAACAAAAAGAAAGCTTATGGAGGAGAATAGAAGAGGGGGAAGGAGTTGGGGAGTGAGTGAACCTTAATATCATCAGAATTAGCTCAAAAAAGGACTAACATACATACTCAAGTAGGTATGCCCTGGGAGGGGGGCAGAAAATGGGGGGGGGGGACAGAAGGAAAGGAGGAAAGGGCTGATTGGGGGAGAGAGTAGTAAAAAGCAAAACACTTTCAAGGAAGATGAAGATGTTCTGCATTACTACACCAGTATGACATACTGAATTGCTTGATCTCATAGGGAGGGTTGAGGAGGGAGGGAGGAAGAAAAATTTAGACCACAGAATTAACTCAGGGACCCTGATCTCACTGGAGTGGGCTCATGGAGGGAATAGCTTTCATACCCAATTGGGAGGAGCAATCTATTTAACCCTACAGGAAAATAGGAGGGGAAGAGGAGAAGGAAGGAAGGGTGAAAAAAGGGAGTGCAGAGTGAGGGAGAGCATAGTCAGAAGTAAGGCACCTCTGAGGAGGAATAGGTAAAAAGAAGATAGAGTAAATGGGAAGGGAGTGGGATAGAGGGAAATAGTTCTGATGGTTGATAATAACATTTAAAAAAAAAAGAAAAAGAAAAGGTACTATGTGTTATGGAAACATTTTGCATGATTTCACATGCAAAATAGAATACTGCCTGATTTGTCAGTGGAGGTGGAGAGGGTACAAGAGTGGGAGAGAATTTGGCACTCAAGATTTTAAATGAAAAGAATGTTAAAAATAAATATTTTTAGAAGAAAAGGCACTCTATGACACAGAGAGATTCTTTAATGTTTCTATTCACAAGACTCCATGAATCTTACAAACCTAATTTTTCTGAAGTTTTTTCAGATCTATGTTTTGTTTTGTTTTGAAATCTTCCTGTTAGTTATATTGATCTCTGAAAAAGGAATATTGGAATTTCTTACAATTATTGTGTTAATACTTATCTACTTTTCATCCCATTTAACTCTATTTTGCCCAATTTACCCATACCCATGTCTCTTCATCTGCCCTACAAATGGGATAATGACAGTACCAGAGCCCAAACATCTCCCTACAGGGGGTGGGTAGGATTTGAATAGATGATCCTTGCTCAGGGAGGATAGTCTACTCAGGTGCCTACTCCCCCTTTATAATTATTATGAGATGTCCCCACCCCAACTCAGAAATGTGATTTGCCAAGCACCTACTGTCCTAATGCCAAGGTACTGGAGTGGAGAGAAGGAACTTGCCCTGAAACTACCAACAGACTGCTCCTTTCCACTACTCTTCCTTATCCCTGAAATGGCTTACAAAATTTTCAAAATCACTACCAGCAGGGCAGCTAGGTGGCACAGTGGTTAAAGCACCAGCCCTGGATTCAGGAGGACCTGAGTTCAAATACAGTCTCAGACACTTGACACTTACTAGCTGTGTGACCCTGGGCAAGTCACTTAACCCTCATTGCCCCACAAAAACAAAACAAAAAATAAAACAAAAATCACTACCACCTAACTTTCTTTTTAATGAGGTTGGGAAGAACTGTATCTTTGTCTTCTTCTGTGCAACCCCAACATACACTCATTAGCACTTCATTTTTTTTTTCTGGTGAGGCAATTGGGGTTAAGTTACTTGTCAAGGTTCTGAGGCCAGATTTGAACTCAGGTCCTCTTGAATCCAGGGCTGGTGCTCTATCTACTGTGCTACCTAGTTGCCCTAGTGCTTCATTTTTGAGGGAATATGAGGGACCACAGAAACAGAATCCATGACTAAAAGCCAAATTACAAAATGATCTGTTAATGGTAGAAGACTCTGGAGAAACGAAAGGTCATTCTTATATATTCAACATGGATGTAAATACTACCATGCCTGGACTCCTCATTTGACCTCCCTGGTTCTTGGTTTCATCATTTGTAAAAATAAGGGGGTTTGAAGCAAATGGTCTCTGGGAACCCTCTGAACTCTAATTTATATTATTGCTACTATATTTTCACTGTGAATAATCTGGGAAACTGTGGAAAAAAAAAACACTTTTTGTCCAGTAATCTAACTACTAAACACATACCACAGAGAGAACAGATTGAGAAAGAAAACACCAAAATATTCAAAATAGCATTCCTAGTGGTGGAAAAATGATAATAAAATGAATGCCCATCAATTTGGGGAGAGGCAAATAAAATGTGGTATGTATGAACATAATGAAATATTCCCGTATTGCAACAATTCTGGCTCCGATCACCATTTCATGAAGTACATAATTCATGCTCACTTAAATTTCTGGGTCACCCTAGAGGTACATCTACCCCATTGTTCTCTCCTCTGACTGCCAAGTCCTTGGTATGGACCACCATTTCCTAGCTGCCCATCCATTCATACTTACTCCTAATTCTACTCCTTGTGGTCTGGACTTTCCTAGAAAGTAGCCTTCTAAGGGGCAGCTAGGTGGCATAGTGGATAAAGCACTGGCCCTGGATTCAGGAGGACCTGAGTTCAAATCCAGTCTCAGACACTTGACACTTACTAGCTGTGTGACCCTAGGCAAGTCACTTAACCATCATTGCCCCAGGAAAAAGGGGGGCAGAAAGAAAGTAACCTTCTTACTATAGGGAAGATGCCCCCCCCCAGCCTTACCCCTACAGTGGTTACTCTTCTCCCTGCCTCTAGGTCTCCTTTATGTGTTTCCTTCCCATATCAGCAAGCAAACCCCTTGAGGGTAATTTGTCTATAGATCTATCTCCAAGTCTTATCAAAATATCTGATATGATCGTATATGTGAAACATTCGTTGTATATAGTAAGTGCTCAGTAAATGCTATCCAAAACAATGACTAATAGCAAGTCAGAGAAAGGTGGTAAGAAATTAATGGATGCTGGGGCAGCTAGGTGGAGCAGTGGATAGAGCACAGGCCCTGGAGTCAGGAGTACCTGAGTTCAAATCCAGCCTCAAACACTTAACACTTACTAGCTGTGTGACCCTGGGCAAGTCACTGAACCCCAATTGCTTCACTAAAAAAATTTTTTAAATTAAAAAAAAAGAAATTAATGGATGCCAAGCAAAGAAAGCAGGACTAGGAAAACAATAAACGAAATGACTAAAATAAGATAAACAAAAACAACACTAGAAAAGAGCAATACTTAGGGTACCTGCAATAACCAATCTTAGGTTGAAGAGATAATGAAACACACTTTTTTTCCTCTTACCTGAGAGGTAGAAAACTAGAAGAACTGAATGGTTTGTGTACTACCAGGCAAAGTTCTTGCTGGCTCAGTTTGACCTTTTTTCATTGTTACACAGTACAGTTCATAAAGAGAAGAGAAGATACCCGGAAATTATTATTGCACAAAACAAAAGGCAACTTTTACAATTGCATTAAAAAGAAAAGGCATTAAGAAAAGAAGAAATCATCAGGACTTCATACCACTTTCCTTCTTAGCCAAAATAGAAGCCCCCCCCCCCCCCCAAGAAAAGTCACAGTATGCTTTTGTTTTGTTTTCTCATTATTATCACAAAGTGGCCTACATTATTCTTTGGCCCAATTGCATTCAATAAAACATGTATTCGGGGCAAACTTGAAACTGTATATTCACAATTCAAACTGTTCACAAATCAAGTAGACTTCTCTTGTTCTAATCACAATTACTTCTGCTCCCTATAACAATATCTGAGTGACCTTTTTGTGGCCTTCCAATTTTATTTAGCATAATTTGTACTTGCTATGTGATCCACGCTTAATGCCAGGTTCTAAAAGAAGAGGAGCTATTTCTCACTGCACCTTTTTAATCACCCTTGGTCTAGACCTCTTTGGAGGATGAAGAGTTGATGAAGGGAGCAGCTAGGTGGACCCATAGTGCACAGAGCGCTGGGCCTGGAGTTTAAGGCTTCCAACACAAGCTGGGTGACCCTGGACAAGCCCCTTAACCCTGTTTGCCTCAGTTTCCTCATCTGTTCTATGAGCTGGAGAAGGAAATGGCAAACCACTCCAGTATCTCTGTCAAAAACCCCAGATGAGGTCACCAAGAGTCAGACATGACTACTGAACAACAAAGTTGATTTTTTTTCTTTTTTTGCAGGGCAGTGGGGGTTAAGTGACTTGCCCAGAGTCACACAGCTAGTAAATGTCAAGTGTCTGAGGCCAGATTTGAACTCAGATACTCCTGAATCTAGGGCCGGTGCTTTATCCACTGCGCCACCTAACTGCCCCTACAAAGTTGATTTTTTTTAAAAAATTTAAATTGTTGCTGCGTCAAATTAAGAATTAATTCAATTCCACTATTGTGCTGTAAGAAATGATGAGCAGGAGTTCAGAGAAACCTGGAGGGTCTTACGTGAGCTGATGATGAGTGAGATGAGCAGAACCAGAAGAACATTGTACACAGTATCATCAACATTGAGTGTTGACCTACTGTGATGGACGAAATTCTTCTCACCAATGCAATGGTACAGAAGAGTTCCAGGGAACTCATGATAGAAGAGGATCGCCAAATCCAAGAAAAAAAAAAAAGAACTGTGGAGTATAGATGCTGAATGAACCATACTATTTCTTTTGTTTTGGGTGCTGTTGTTTTTTTTTTTTTTTCTATTTTGAGGTTTTGCATCACTGCTCTGATTTTTTCTCTTGTAACAGGATTAATGCAGAAATAGGATTAATGTTATTATGTGTATATATACATATATATATACATGTGTATAGATATATATCTATATGTATATAGATATATAGATATAACCTATATCAGATTACCTGCTGTCTAGGGGAGGGGGGAGGGATTATCTGAATCCAGTGTATCATAAAGAAATTGTCAAAACCAAGACTATTCAAGATGAGAATAAAAATACTGCTGAAGGGGCAGCTAGGTGGCTCAGCGGATAAAGCACCTGCCCTGGATTCAGGAGGACCTGAGTTCAAAACCAGCCTCAGACACTTGACACTTACTAGCTGTGTGACCCTGGGCAAGTCACTTAACCCTCACTGCCCCGCAAAATAAAATTAAATTAAAAAATACTGCTGAGGTTTGGGAGAATCTTTTTAAATGGTCATATTCTCCTTATTTTCCAGACCTTTATTTTCCTCCTTTATATCACAATCCAAAATATGTCATAAAATATCCCCATATTACTGTAAATCTTACTTCTGTAAGCAATAAATCCCACAAACAGACCCAACTTTATTCTTTTTCTATAGGGCTCCAATAACTCTGCACTATCTACAATTTATGCCTATGTAACACGGTGACATAAGTAGGTAGGCTGAAAGAAAGATTCATTAACATACTATCTGAGGTCACCTTCTCCTTCCAAAATATCCTGTTTCAATCTCTAGAGGAAAGAAAGGTTCAGCATGACAGGAAGTAGATTCCTCCAGGCCAAATGAGAAGAATTTTAGGACTTGGGGGAAAAGAAAGGCAGAGTTGGATGAGTTCCAATTATACTCAGAAAACAATACAAAAAACCCACGGTTGATTTTCTTTTCTTGAAAGAGTGACTCTAGATATTTATGATTTAATAAAAGAGGGTGGTCAGAGCATGCTTCTTCATCCATTCCAGAGAAGTAAGATAGTGAAGTAAGACTTCTGAACACTGCATTCTAGAACTGAATGTCTGCAGATAACAAGTGATGGGATATCTTTGTGACAAAGAACACCACGAATTATTTCGTTACGTGTAGTTTTTTTTTTTAACACTTGGAAAACAACTGATGCTATGCCAAATCTCGAAATGTGCATGAAAGTCAATAAGAGTACTGTTTCTGATTTGAATTCAGCCCCCAAATATTAGCAAGTATATTATCACTGAATCAGGGGCCACTGTTTAAAATCCAGGCCACATTTGGCATGTTTTGCAGCTCTGCTTATGCTCCTTGGCAACAAGGATATGGCTAACCCAAGTTTTTTGTGTTGGTTTTTTTTTAAATGTTCTTTCTTGGAGCGTTTGACAACCCCACATTCCCACAGTCCTTAAACACGGGGCTTCCCCAGTCAGAGATCCAGATACCACACTGAGCCCATAAAACAATTAGTGGGAGGCCTTGGCTTAGGATTCAAAGATCTTTTAAAACACCAATGCAGCCGAGTACATAAAAATCTGACATGTGGGGAGCCCCCATAAAACTCTTTAATGGAAACTAAGGGCTTCTCCAGGAAAATGCAGAGAATTTCTGCACTCCCTAGAATTCATCAGAATTCGTTAACAAGAGACAACCAGCAGTTTAATTAAAATAATTTAAAACAAAAATATTTTAATAGGTCCATTAATTTCAGTTTGGGAAAAAAAGTTGACAAACTAGCAGCTCATCATAAAAAGGGATTCCTCTAGTACTACTTGGATTTTTTTTTTTGGTTTGTTTAAATATAGAAGAGTTTATCAGCAGTTATGACAACTTATATGGAAAGTTAAATTACCCTGCTTATCCCCCTTACCCATTCCACCAGGCACATCTGTTTTTAAACACAATCTAAGATACTTCTATTATTACTAAGAAGATAATTACTAAGAATAATAATTACTATTATTAAAAGAAAAACTCATTGTTCCCACCAGGGCACAAATACAAACACTCTGATTATAAATTGGGCTGACCTGTGAGGGCAATTAACAATAATTCTACTAATATAACCATTCTGTGTATTAGTTGGATGGACATTCTAGGCTCTTGAATAAACAACATAAAATTCCAGGATCATAAATGCAAGCTGAACATGATATCAAGAAGACGTATTTCTTTTTCATCAGAAGAAAAAGATAATGACAAACCTGACAATGCCTATCATGTGTGGGGATGAAAAAGAATGGCAAGTGAAAGGAGAGGGCGTAAGGGATAGGGAACAAATGAGGGGAAAGGAAAGGGAAGAAAGGAGGTAGGGAAGGGGGAAGAAGAAGAAGAAGAAGAAGAAGAAGAAGAGGAAGAAGAAGAAGAAGAAGAGGAAGAAGAAGAAGAAGAGGAAGAAGAAGAAGAAGAAGAGGAAGAAGAAGAAGAAGAAGAGGAAGAAGAAGAAGAAGAAGAGGAAGAAGAAGAAGAAGAAGAGGAAGAAGAAGAAGAGGAAGAAGAAGAAGAGGAAGAAGAAGAAGAAGAGGAAGAAGAAGAAGAAGAAGAGGAAGAAGAAGAAGAAGAAGAGGAAGAAGAAGAAGAAGAAGAAGAAGAAGAAGAAGAGGAAGAAGAAGAAGAAGAAGAGGAAGAAGAAGAAGAAGAAGAGGAAGAAGAAGAAGAGGAAGAAGAAGAAGAAGAGGAAGAAGAAGAAGAAGAGGAAGAAGAAGAAGAAGAAGAAGAGGAAGAAGAAGAAGAAGAGGAAGAAGAAGAAGAAGAAGAGGAAGAAGAAGAAGAAGAAGAGGAAGAAGAAGAAGAAGAAGAGGAAGAAGAAGAAGAAGAGGAAGAAGAAGAAGAAGAAGAAGAGGAAGAAGAAGAAGAGGAAGAAGAAGAAGAAGAAGAAGAAGAGGAAGAAGAAGAAGAAGAAGAAGAAGAAGAAGAAGAAGAAGAAGAAGAGGAGAAGGAGGAGGAGGAAAAAGGAGAGGGGTAAAGGAAAAAGACAGGAGAAGACAGGGGAAGAAAGCTGGAGGAGAGGAAAAAAAGAAGAAAGAAAGTAGGAGGTGAGATGAGGAAGGGATTAGAAAGGAAAGGTGAAGGATAGGAAGAAAAAGGGCAAGAAGAAATAGGGAAAGAAGAGGAAAGAAAAAGATGTGAGACTAGCTCACAGTTTTTTGGCAAAAACCTCAGTGCACTTGAGCCAATGAAGTGAATATTACAATCAACATGACAAATTATGTAATCAGTTTCTAAAAGTATCTTTGAAGCTGGAAGGTCATCAACAAACATTTATTGTACCCAATATATTGTACCTAATGAGATTTACTAATATTTTCTTATGTGCTTAGTCACAGTTAAATCAACAAATTTATAAGGAAATTTCCCAGTAAACTTAATTTATAAAGACACAGCATTCTTACCTATTTTTTCGGCCACTGAAACCAGAAAGCAAATATAAATGGAACAATAGCACTGACAATCCTTCTTCTGTATTCAAGCAGTGTAAATAAAGCTACGCCAAGTCATTAATATTTGGGTGGAACAATTTTTTTTCAAGTCCTCATATAAACTTAAATTCAAAAACAGCATTTTCAAAACTGAGGTGTGTGGAACTTTGGTTTTCCACCCAGTTTAAATAAGGAGTCTGTGAAAGTGTTGATACTGTTATTATTCGTTCTAAAATAGAACATGATCTATGTTAGTAACATGGCCTTTCCTATCTTTAAACTGTCTCTTCTAAAGCAGATGAGCTCTCTAGAGCATTGAGAATGTAAGTGATTTGCCCACCATCCTTAACCAGTTTGTGTCAGAAGTGGGACTTGAACTTAGCTCTTCTCAGCACTACAATGATCCAATACAATTCCAAGAGATTCAATGATGGGAAAAGCTCTCCACATCCAGAAAAAAGAAATATGGAGTCTGAATGCAGATTGAATCATACTGTGTTCACTTCTGTGTGTGTTTCTTTCTTTCTTGTGGCTTTTTTACCCTTTATTCTTCTTTCACAACATGACTAATGTGGAATATGTTTAACATGATTGTACATATATAACCTATATCAGATTACTTGTTGTCTTGGGGAGGGGGGAGGGAAGGGAGAGAGGGAGAAAAATTTGGAACTCAAAAGTCGTACAAAAATGAATACTGAAAACTAAAAATGCAATCCACCACTGTTTATTAAAAAAAGATTGGACATCACAGCCACTCAAAAAAAAAAAGAAGTGGGACTTGAACCCCATGTTTCCTGGCTCCAGAGCCAACTTTCTATTCACTATGCAGTACTGTCTAAAGACTCAATTTTACTTTAATATTAAATTTAAATTAATTTCATGAAATTATGGTTCTATAAAAAGGTTTTCATATAAGCCACTGGGGGAGGGAGCGGAGGCCAAAGAACAGGACCTTTTTATTGATATAGGGAAGATCTAGATGAAGAAAATCCCCTCTGCCAACACTTTCTAATTTATTATTTATACTACCATCCATCCAGACTCCAAACTGAAGTCATAGCCTTGACTCCTGATTCTCCATAGCCAATGAGTTGTCCAATTCTATCATATCTCCCTCTGTAATGTATCTTGCATATAAGCTACCCCCCTTCTCTTTTCTGACATTGCCCCCACCTATATACAAGCAAGCCCTCATCACTTCCTGCCTGGACTGTTTCAATGGTTGGTCTGTCTGCTTCACTCATCTGTCAAACTGATCTTCCTAAAGCATGTCCCTGACCATGTCACCACTACCAACAGTCAATAAACTCCAGTGGCTCCCTATTACCTCCAAAAATAAATACAAAGGCCTTCTGTTTAACTTTTAAAGCCCTTCATGCCTGTCTAGTCTTAAACTTCCTGCCACCACCCCCCACCACCACCAAGTAGTCTACAGCCAGGAACACTGTCCTAGTTGCTGTTCCTTGCACAAGACAAACCATTTCCAAACTCCAAGCTTTTTCACTGGCTACCCTCCTCCCTCCTCATCTCTGTCTCCTGGTTTCTCAGGTTTCAAGTCCTACCTTTTAAAGAAGCTTTTCCCAGTTCTCCTTAATCTTAGTGTCTTCCCTCCAAGACTCACTCTTCCCACAAATTTACCCTGATGTATCTTGTCTGTACGTAGTTGTCATCATATCCTCTTCCCCACTGGACCATGAGCCCTGTGAGAGCAGGAACTGTGTTTTGACTTTCTATCCAGCAGCTTAATAAAGGCTTTACTGCTTACTCAGAATTTTACTCTCTTAAAAGAATTGTATAAAGGCACTGAAAGGTCAACTCACTTGCCTGGGGCCACACAGCCAGTATTTGTCATAGGTGAGACTTGTATTCCTGTATTCCTTCCTCCAAGGATCTTCCTATCCACTGTATCATTCCTCAGGCTAACAGAGGATGGAGATTTTTGGTGGCTGAAAACTTCAGCCAAGTGATGAGGATGAAACAATACTGCAGAAGCTTTACAAGTACATATGAGGAGAGGAAGCAAAGGCACGAATATAGGTGAAGTTCTCAAAGCAGCTAGCAAAGAAGGGCAACCTAGAGCACCACAGCAAACAGTGAGGACAGGGTCACCTAAGTGACATGTAAAGGATGAGGGAGGCATGGACCTGTTTACAACTACCATGGAAGGAACCAACAGAAAAGGAAAGATTGAAGAATTGAGAGGGGCAGTCTGCTAAATTAAATGGGATGGAAAAGGATGTAACCAAGTATTCATGAGGGTTTACCTTGGCAAGGAAAAGGGCCACATCTTCATGAGATAGTGAGGAAAGACATCTGATCCATATGAGATGAGGAAAGAAGAGGGAGCTCTGGCCAAATGGCCTGAAGAAGAAGGCAAGGTCATCAGCTGACAGGATGGAGGGATGCCATGGGAGGCTTACGGAGGAATGAAAAGGTATAGAATAGACACTATAGTAAGGGGAGACAACTGCCTTACTGCAATGAGGACCCATATAACATAAATTCAATATTATATATATATATACACACACACACACATATATATGTAATATAAATTTGTACTGGACCCACATGATACAGTTCTGTGACTTTCTCTAGTTCCACTCAGCAGCTTGTGAATAGGAGAGAAGAAGGTGATAGATGTTAATAGATGTTAATATATTAATTTAATTAATTAAAAGAAGGTGACAGATGTTAATAATATAAGGTTGGGATCTAGCAAGGCATAATTGATGATAAGACAAAAAGTCAAGGGATTCAAATGTAGAAGATTCTGTCAAATTGAATTGATTCATGAGGGGATAGATATAGGGAAGAGAAATGAGGTCAAGTAGAGGGCTGATGGCCTGGGAAGTAATTTAGGTAGTAAAAGTCTTGAAGGTCATGGTTACCAAGTAATAAGACATAAGGAAAAATGGAGAAATAAAAAGTTATGATGAAATAAAATAATATCAGAGACCATGAATATGGGGTGAGACACTGATGGGTGAAGGCATGATCAAGAGTATGACAAGCTCTGTGTGTAACTGAGGTGTAACAAAAGAGTAAGTAGGTCATGGGGATTGCATAAAGTGGTATAACAATTGGAATGACGCCACCTGCTGGAGAGTTACAGTAGGAAAGCATCGCCATGAGGAGAAGGCATCTGAAGGCAAACCATGTGGCTTTCTTTGATGTGTCAGGAAGTGACATTTGCTCGTGGGTACTGTCTATGAAAACTACCAGCCAATCAACTTGAGGAGCCTCCCATTTCTGGGAGGACAACATGAAGTAGGAAACGGATACTGGCGGAGGGGTTCTTCCTTTTTTAGGGTTCAAGATATCGGGTTGGTGGCAGGACTTCAATTGGGTGATTAGGAAGGCTAGGATTTCCATGCTATAAGGAATCTGATCTCAATCTTTCTCTCTCTTTACTATCTTATATCTTTTAATAAACCCTTAAAGCCTAAACTCTGGGTAAATTATCAGTGATTTTAGCCAGTTTCCCCCAAAAACTGGGGGGACAGATTAGAACCCACATTTAGAATTTTAAAATACACACTGGGGAATGAGGAAATTCATGTTATAAATCTCCAAATATGATATCAGGATTTGGAAAGGGGAGACTGTGAGCAAGGCACTAAACTAATTAATTGAGGAAGGAAAGAGGATGTCCTGGGTGTCAACCGATAATGGCTACAGGGATCTGGATGGAGTTATGATTTTGAATAGGAAGAACTTTAGAGCATAAAAAATATGTGCGTGCTCAATTTCTCTCTCTCTCTCTCTCTCTCTCTCTCTCACACACACACACACACACACACATCTTGGACAAGCACTTCAAATGGACAGTAAGCTAGACCCAGAATTGAAGAGCACATACAAGGGAAATTATATATTTTTCCCTCTCAGTGATCCCGAACTCTTCCCTTACACAAAAGTCTGACTTAACTGCTATTCTCCTGAAGATGCTATGTGTCTGCCAATCATTAAATTCCATGATTCTTAAAAAAAACAAGATTTCAGATAACCTTAAGGGCAAACAAAGAAAGGACTCCGAGTGGCTGTAAGTAATAGAAAGCACATTAGCAAATATGACTTGCGGGAAAGAACTGATGTAAATATCATCAAGGAATTACTGGAAAAAGAGATGGACAGATTAATGCACCTGGAGAAAAGAGTAACATGAATAAGAACATAAAGGAACATTACACTGGTTAAAAAAATATATTAGAACTGGGGGCAGCTAGGTGGTGCAGTGGATAAAGCACCGGCCCTGGATTCAGAAGGACCTGAGTTCAAATCCGGACTCAGACACTTGACACTTACTAGCTGTGTGACCGTGGGCAAGTCACTTAACCCTCAGTGCCCTGCAAAATATATGTGTGTGTGTGTGTGTGTATGCATGCATGCATGTATGTATGTGTGTATATATATGTATGCATGTATATGTATATGTGTGTATGTGTATATCTATATATATGTGAACTAAGGAAATTTTCTGCATGGTACACAGGTCGACCCTCTATGGGAATTTATGGCAAGACCCAAATAATTAGCATGTGATATAATACTAACAACAACAACATTAATGGCATATGTATAGTGCTTGAAGGTTGCGAAAGTACTTTACAAATAGCTCATTTGAGCACAAATATAAATAAGCTTACAGATTCACTGATGTACCAAAACATCTAAAAATATGAGCCATCTACTGACTGTTAAAATTCTAAACTATTTCAGAAGGAAAGTAGTATTTTAATATCTGGGGTTTTTTGTTGTTGTTTTGTTTTGTTTTGCAGGGCAATGGGGGTTAAGTGACTTGCCCAGGGTCACACAGCTAGTAAGTGTCAAGTGTCTGAGGCTGGATTTGAACTCAGGTACTCCTGAATCCAGGGCCAGTGCTTTATCCACTGTGCCACCTAGCCACCCCCGAAAAGTAGTATTTTAAAAAAACTCATTTGGACACAATTTGAAAGACAAATTTCTTGTAACAACAGCTAGTAAACAAAAGTTTTCCTTTTGAGAAATGAAATATGACAAACTTTTATAAAGTTTATTGACAACTTATATTCATTTGGAAAATAAATTAATTCTTCCTCTAAATTCAACTTCCAACCTTACCACCATAACTATACAGCCGTCATTTGTAAATATGTGATTAGCATATAACATATTCTTGTTAAACAATAATCAAACATATAAATGTCCAGCTTTTAAATTGTAGTTTCAAGATCTTTTCACCTATAACCATATACCTGTAAAGCAAAAGATGCAATTTTCAAAAGGTAGCAGGTAGATAATGAATGAGAGAGCAAATTTGGAACAGGTTATAAAAGCCTAAAATGCATAAAGGATTCAGTAATGTCTTTCTCATGCTAAATCACATGTACTTACTTTACTGTTAGTCTATGTGCAATAATGGAAGATTATTTCATTACTGTACATGGTGTGAAAAGATGTTTGCTCAATAACAAATGGATTTAGTGCATGAGTCCAAAAGAGCCCTCTAAGGAAACAATAAACTTTTCTCTCACGTAAAATGTTACCACCTAGCACATCTAAATTACTGATACATTTTTCACAGAATCACATACTCTTCGAGTAGGAAATTACCTTTATGACAGCATTCCATGATTGAAAAATCCCGGGTCTTAGAGTTAGAAAGTCAGGGTTTAAATCCCAGGCCTGACACTTGTTAGCTATGTGGCTTGAGTCCATCTTCATTTTTTTTTTGATCATCAATTTCTTCATTTTTTGTTGTTGTTGTTGTTGTTGTTTTTGCGGGGCAATGGGGGTTAAGGGACTTGCCCAGGGTCACACAGCTAGTAAGTGTCAAGTGTCTGAGGACGGATTTGAACTCAGGTACTCCTGAATCCAGGGCCTGTGCTTTACCCACTGCGTCACCTAGCCACCCCCCAATTTCTTAATTTGTAATACAATTTACAATGTAATTTGTACTGCTCCATCTATCCCACAGGCTTATTCTAAGGAGAGTACTCTCTTGAGAGAATGAGGTATTGTAACAATTGGAATGATGCCACCTGCTGGAGACTTACTGTAGAAAAGCTCTGCCATGAGGTGAAGGTCTCTGAGGGCCAGACCATGAGTCTTTTCTTTGGCATCAGGAAGTGACATTTGCTTGTGGGAAGAAGAAGGGGGAGCCTGCCGCTCTGACTCCTGCTCTTTTTCCTGCGTAATCTGGTGGAGAGCGGAGCTAGAAATGCGCTCTCCCTTTAATAGATAGATGAATGTAGGCCTTTCTCTCTCTCCTTACCAAATTCTTATTCTCCTTAATAAATGCTTAAAAGTCTAACTCTTGCTAAAGCTTATAATTTATTGGCAACCACTCATTAGATATTTTAGACAGACTAGCTAGAATTTTAGCCTTAACAGTATAATGAGGGGAAAAGAGAATTTAGAGTCTAAAGGTCCAAGTTAAAACAGCAACTGCTACTTCTTGTGATTGGCAGTGATGGTGGTGGTAGTAATTCCTAACTTTAAGTTTTGCAAAGTAATCTGCATACATCATGTCATCTGATCCTTATAACTCTTGGTACCATTATCATTTGCATTTTACAGATAAAGAAAATGAGGCTGAAGTGACTTTCCCTGGATCACTTTTTTTTTTTGGTGGGGGAGTGGGGGTTAAGTGACTTGCTCAGGGTCACACAGCTAGTGTCAAGTGTCTGAGGCTGTATTTGAACTCATATCCTCCTGAATCCAGGGCCAGTGCTTTATCCACTGCACCACCTAGCTGCCCCTGGATCACTTTTTTTTTTTTTTTGGTTTTGGTTTTGCAGGCAATGGGGGTTAAGTGACTTGCCCAGGGTCACACATCCAGTAAGTGTCAAGTGTCTGAGGCCGGATTTGAACCCAGGCACTCCCGACTCCAGGGCCGGTGCTCTAACCACTGCGCCATCTAGCTGCCCCGCTGGATCACATTTTTAAAGTGCCTAGCAAAGCATCTAGGTGGCACAGTGGATAAAGCACTGGCCCTGGATTCAGGAGGACCTGAGTTCAAATCAGACACTTGACACTTACTAGCTGTGTGACCCTGGGCAAATCACTTAACCCTCATTTTCCCACCAAAAACAATGCCTGGAGTGAGATTTTATCACATATCTACATCTTCCAAGTATTCCACCCACTATGATACATAGCTACTCTTATTCCTTACCTGCATGACCTTGAGCTAATCATTTAACTACTGTGGTCCTCAGTTTCTTCATTGTAAAATGGGGAATAAGATTAAGTGGTCTCTAAGATCCACTGTACTCTAAATACAATGATCCTACATCTTCCTATTCAATAAATGAAGTCTCTGGAAAATCCTTAGGTCATTCATTCTCTGCTTCCAGTGATATGGAATCCTTTTTTCTTCATTGGGGTTTTGAATACTCTTTCCAACAGGGAAAGTAAAGTAGTTTGTTTAGCCATTCACCACCGTTAAGCCCATTTTTCCTATATCCAATATCTAACCAATTAAAAAGTAGTACATATCAAAACATAACTACCTACCATTTTTCTTTTACTTTAAAGGATTAATATGTCTTCACCTAAAATGGAAGAATCTTAGAACTACAAAGTAATTGAGATAATTTACTCCAACCCTTTCATTCGAAGGCCAAAGACATGAAATGATTTCCTTCAGGTCATGTTCCAAGTTGGTAACAGAGGTGGAGGGAGAAAAGGAAGTGGGAAGTAGAAAGAAGGCGAGACCAGAAGTCTATTGGGGGCAATTCACTTCATCTCACTTGAAATCAGTTTCTTTACCTATAAAATGGGGAAATGTGGGGTGGGAAATAAAAGTTATACTAAATACCCTCTTCTAGCTCTAGATAATACACTATTATAACCTAAGCCATGGTCTACTTCATTTCTCCTGTCTACTTTCAACATTCATATTAGCATGATTTGGCTACAGCAAAAGTCTATCCATAATCCCCCTTCTACCTACTCACACTAGTCATTCCTCACTGTCTTTCATCTGGACAATAAAAACCAACTCCTCCTAATTAGAATCCCAGTGGAAAATGCAAGGGTTGCATAGTGTCCTTAAGATATTAAAGAGACAAAGCAGGCTCCCAACACCCAAGGGTGTTGGGTGGATTTGTTACAATGAATTTATACGAAGATATGTACACAATTGGCACAGGATAAGAAGGCAGTGATCAATTTGCTCTCTATTCACAGGTAAGAAGTATTTCCATCAGCAAGATCACAGATCCAAACTCTCTAGATAACTCCTTTAACTTGCCATTTTTCCAGTGCAGACACAATCAAACCATCACACTCTGTAGATATCCAAATTATATGGAAAAATATATGATATTTGGCCTAACTCTCCTTTCCCATTTAGCACATATATAGATATGTATACACATATACACACATATGTATATTTTAAATAGGCATGTAATAGGTAATTTGAAACATATAATTTTTTTTTTTTGCGCCGGGCAAATGGGGTTAAGTGACTTGCCCAGGGTCACACAGCTAGCAAGTGTTAAGTGTCTGAGACTGGATTTGAACTCAGGTCCTCCTGAATCCAGGGCCGGTGCTCTATCCACTGCGCCATCTAGCTGCCCCTGAAACATATAATTTTTTTTTTTAAGTGAGGCAATTGGGGTTAAGTGACTTGCCCAGGGTTATACAGCTAGTAAGTGTTAAGTGTCTGAGGTTGGATTTGAACTCAGGTACTTCTGACTTCAGGGCCAATGCTCTATCCACTGCGCCACCTAGCTGCCCCGAAACATATAATTTTTAAGAAGACTCCCCCAAACTGTTACAAACAGTATGAGATCTCCTTCCCTAATCCCTTGGATTCAAGGATTTCTTCAATCCAACTCCAAACTGATAGCAGTTCAGTCATTTTCAGTCATGTCTGACTCTTTATGACCTCACTCGGGGTTGTCTTGGCAAAGGTAATGGGGTGGTTTGCCATCTCCTTCTCCAGCTCATTTTACAGATAAGGAAGCTAAGGCAAACTGGGTTAAGTGACTTGCCCAGGGTCACACAACTAGTAAGTCAGATTTGAACTCAGGAAGATGAATGTTTCAGACTCCAAGCCTGGCACTATATCTACCATTTGATTAGAATATGGCTTTATCACTCATATCTGTAGCTTCTGACCTAGAACACAAAGCATTTTTAAAAATAGTAATCACCATTAAAGTCAGCTTAAAGGGATAACATGGTAGCCTCTTGCTTGCTAAGAGGTTCTTTTAGTTCAATCCTATTTGGCCACGCATATGCCTGAGCCTGTCTGCCAAGATGATAAAGGTCAGGGACAAGTACATCTTGAAATGATCCTCTAAGCATAGTACAGTTACAACTGCTATAATCTGGGAATCTATGTGTGACTTTTAGAAGATGACTTAAGGAAGAGACCATGTTGATTAATGTGGTGCTTTGAACATAGCCCAAAGGAAGTGGGAGCAGGGGAAAGATGAAAAGGCAAAAAAAATAGAAAATAAAAAATAAAAATAGTATGAGGTATTAGGGAGGAAGAAAGAAAAGTCATATTGATTGGCCTTAAAGTGTTAGGAAAAACATTCAGATACCAGTAATGACAAAAAGAAAGAAGTTGGAATGAAACAGTGACAAGCATGGCTGAATCAAGATAGAAATCTTCCTGACTCCAGGCTGGGGCACTCTCTCCATTGCACTCTCTAGCTATCCTGAAAAAAAATGCATTTACATTTATTTATTAATTATGGAATGATTGACTTGTGAAGCAGGAAGGCTGCAGAGTAAGTGAAACAGAGATCTGACCTTAGACTTACATAAGTACTGGGGATGGCATTTCTGGGGTGGAGCCAAGATGGCTGAGGAATGGCTGAATCAAGATTAAGACACATAAGGGAAGAGAGGAGACAGTGAACCTAAGGAGTTAATTGGCTTGATTGAAGGTGGTCTGAGTTGCAAGGTCCAGACTCCCATCTGCCCCATCATTCTGGGGATGCCTGATGACGGCTCAGAAAGCCTGGCAGCTCCAGGGAGGAAGCAGGTGTGCCTGGAGGAACTAATTCCTTGGAGGCCACAAATACTGTGATATCTAGGGGCAAGCAATGGGGCTCTCCCTTGCCAAGATGAGCTCTCTGCCTGCCTCCTCAGGAGGAGGTAAATGGAGTTATCCTGGAAGTGCTCTCGGAGCTTCCAAAGTGGCATGGCTCTAGGTATAATGAATGGATGCAGCTAAGCCACTACCTCCCAACTAAGAAGAGAATGATGTTCTCTCAAGGCCCAGTTCTCTCCCCATTCCAGGCACCAAAAAGCCCCCCAGAAAAAAAAAGTTGGGGCAGCTAGGTGGTGCAGTGGATAGAGCACCGGCCCTGGAGTCAGGAGTACCTGAGTTCAAATCCAGCCTCAGACACTTAACACTTACTAGCTGTATGACCCTGGGCAAGTCACTTAACCCCAATTGCCTCACTAAAAAATAAAAAATAAATTAAAAAAAAAAAACGTTACCTTCTGCTAACTACTTTTTGAAACTTCTTCCCTTGCCAACCTCCACCTCTTTATTGCCCCGGGTCAGGTCTCCCTAGTCCATACCACAAATACCTCTAAGGTGAATCAGCCTCCTCAGCTTTCTGACCTTGGGAAAATCTGTTTACTCATCAATATGATGAAAAGGTTAGTCTTTCAAGTCTCTTCCCACCCCAACTCTATGATCCTCCATTTATTTAAATAAAATCTTCTTCCTAAAACAAATGCCCACACTTCTTGTCCTGCAAGGACCAATCTGCTAAAAGAGTGTATGGAGGGAAAAATCAAACTCACAGGTGGAGTTAAAAGTTACTGAGCCACTTCAAATACCCAACAAATTCTCCTCCTATTACATGATGACTTACCACCTACTATAAAAGGATAAATTTCGTTTTGTACAAGGCTTTGTTGGAGAATAAGGGCCCTTTGGAACTGAAAAGAAAATGCCTTTGATATTAGCATTTGTACTACCAGCAAAGCTGACATCTTCTCCCTCACATGTCAAATGCTCCAATGAGCAAAACACTTCCCAATTAAATAACTACTGGGAAAAAGATCTGAAGTCACTGGTAGGCTACCATGTAACTGATTAATTACATAGCATTTCAAGTAACTGGGTCACTAAAAGGTCAACTACTCCCTTACATTCCTTTACTAATTAACTTTTCAAAATATGTAACTTTCAGATAGCCGTGGATACCAAGAATCTAGAAAACATTTTATTATTTTTGTTCTAAATTAAACAGTATTTCCCTTAAAAAGATATCTAGCTTTCTTTAAAGTGAAAACTATCTCAAAATACTAACCTAATTCTCTTAGATTTCTTCCAAATCTGTTTCTATCATGAATCACAAATGAGTAAAAATATTCAAGTCAGTTAGGAACACACTTGTATATATTCAGTAAATTTAAGTGGTTTATCATTTTAAACAAAAGACAAGGTAGGGGCAGCTAGGTGGCACAGTGGATAGAGCACCGGCCCTGGATTCAGGAGTACCTGAGTTCAAATCCAGCCTCAGACACTTACTAGCTGTGTGACCCTGGGCAAGTCACTTAACCCCAATTGCCTCAACAAAAACAAAACAAAAAACAAACAAACAAAAAAGACAAGGTATATTATATAGTGAACTATTTTAATAAATGTCAGATCAAATTATCCTTAAAGTTGTCTACTGTCATAGTTGTTAACCAGTGCATTTTAAAATCACCTTTTCATTAGGATTTAAGTTTGAGTATCTTTTTTTTTATTTTTTTGGTGAGGCAATTGGGGTTAACTTGCCCAGAGTCACACAGCTAGTAAGTGTTAAGTGTCTGAGGCCGGATTTGAACTCAGGTACTCCTGACTCCAGGGCCTGTGCTCTATCCACTGCGCCATCTAGCTGCCCCGGATTATCTTTTTGATCAATATAACTTTCAATATCTTTAGATATTTTTGAATAATCATATTACAAAACACATCACTTTTATCCTCCATGCTCGGTCAAAGTATTCTCAAATATAAATCATCATTCTATTATTTTAACAATCTAGGGGAAAAGAATACATCCCAGAAAGCGACACAAATTCAACCTTATGTTTCATAAGTTTGGCTTCACTGAAACTCTAGAAATAAACCCGAGTAAAGTTTCTTTATGGTTTTCACAGTAGACCAATCTTTCAAGATACAGCAAACCAAGAAATAAATGTAGAGGGTTAATTATGCAAACTACATACATTATATTTGATTCTGCCTCAGGGAACTGAGAATCTTGGCCATATTGGTTCATTTATGCCACAGGGTGCAGCATTGATGAAACTTGTTTTGTAGTCTCCAGTTGGAGTGGAATGGATCAAGTTCCCCTATTTATTTTTCAGTAAACCTTTCCTAACTACCAATCACCTCTCCACTGCTACATACCAATATATTCCCTATGGACTTGCTGCCAAATAGGATAAATGGCCTCTGAATTGGCCTCTGGGCCTCAGGACTAAACACAATCATTTCTAGGACTGCTATATTTAAAGAGTAGTTTTCTCTGGATTGAGGGAGTATTATAAGTTTACCTGTGCACACTAAAGAAAAAGTGAACCAGAAATGCCAGGACTGCTCTCTTTCCCACTGAGAATATTACAGTGAATTGGGGAGATTTTCTTACTCCTGCAGCTATAACCTACCGTGAGTTCAAGGTAACTGCCCAAGTATCATTGCTATGAATATACAATCCCCCATTAAAGATAGAGTAGGAGCAACATTTTAGGATAACTCTCTGATAATTGGAGAAATCCTGAACCCCTTCACCCCAGAAGGAGGTAGGGAGTTACCTTCTCTAAAAACCCAAACCTTGTTGGAGAGAGGCCAGCCAAAGCAGCAATAACCATGCAAAAATGGATTGCAACATTACACAATAGTAAGGATATTAATACATCCATAATTTATAACTTATATCAATGAGAGAAAACAGGATTTTATACCTGGACTAACTTCACAAATGCCTCTTCAAGAACAAATTTATTCCACATATAGAGAAATATCATTATCTCAAACTCACACAAATGAAACTATTAAAAAGACTTAAATTTTATTTTTCTTAGACTTTTCTTCTTTATGGAACTTTAGAAATTAATAATGAGAATGACAGTTTTTTACATCATCAAAGTGTTATTTCCAGGTCTATGCCTCTGTTGTTGAAATAAGTGTGTTAAAAGCATTAACTTAAATAAATAAATAAACAAACAAACAAATAAATGAGTGAATGGATGAATAAATAAATAGATAAATAAATAAAATTTTAAAAGTACTAACTTCCTCTTGTTAAATTACCTCCTGGATTGAAAAATAAAATGTGGGTTGTTGGTTTTTTTTTGACAATTCCTGAATCTGAAGTTTTGTTTTATCTGTTTTCTCTCACAACCTAGCCAATGTAGAATTGTTTTCCATGACTACTCATGTATAATTTATATTGAAATGTTTGAGTTCTTGGGGTGGGGGTGGGAAGGGAGGGAGGAAAAGAATTTGGAACACAAAGTTTTTTTTTTTTAATTGATCTCAAAATTTGCTTTTATGTGTAATTTAGAAAATAAAATTCTAGAAAGAAAAAGAAAATGTGGGAGAAAATAATGTCTAAAATTTAAGGGTTATTCACTAATAATTCGAATAAGAACAATACTAGCAATGGTTATGCCTTATATAGCATGTTTTAAGGTTTGTGAAGTTCTTTATGTGCATTATTCCATTTGATCCTTACAACAATCTTGGGAGGTAGGTGCTATTATTATCTCCATTTTACTGTTGAGGAAACTGACGCAGAAAGAAAGAAGTTAAATAACTTTGCCCAGATCACATAGCAAGGAAGCATCTAAGGCAAAATTTGAACTCAGGTATTCCTGATTCCAGTTCCCATGCCCTATCTACTGCACCACCTAGCTACCTACATATGTATTATGTAGGTATATAAAAATTACAGGCACATAAATTTATAGTAAAAAGTAAAATTACTTTTTCACATAAGTCTTCAAATACTTGAGGGCATTATGTCCCTTCTAAATCATCTTTCTCAAAGGTGAAACAGTTACAATTCCTTCAAGTTATGCCATAATTTTAAGTCCAGTAAGCATCCTGATTGCTATTCTCTAAACACACTATAGCTTTTCAACATCCTTCCCAATGCATGGCACCCACAACTGAACACATACTCTAGATATGCCCTGACTAGGGAAGGACACACGGGGCTTAACCCATTTGTTGAACACTCTTAAGAGAGCCCAAAAGCACATTAGCTTTATGACTTTCACAGCATGCTGCTCTAGTGGCTAGAGCTAGGGACTTGAAATCAGAAAGACTTCTGACCCTTCCTAGCTCTATTCCAAAGGCAAGTCACAAGTTCTTGATATTCAGTCACCTCTCTATGAGGATACATCATAGATGGGAAAGGGAATCACAGGTTCCTGAATTTTTTTTTTGGTGAGGCAATTGGGGTTAAGTGACTTGCTCAGGGTCACACAGCTAGTAAGTGTCTGAGGCTGGATTTGAACTCAGGTACTCCTGAATCCAGGGCCGGTGCTTATCCACTGCGCCATCTAGCTGCCCCAGGTTCCTGAATTATTAAACTATTGGCTCATACTGAACCAGGAAACCACTAAAACATGAGGTCCTTTTTCAGCATACACATAGGTTCATTATCTTAGAAATAAAAGTCTATCAAAAAAACTATTTAGCTCTTAAGTTTAAAAACTTAAACATCAAAGACTGAGAAGTAGTTAGGAAGAAAAACTTTTTTTTCCCCCTGATTGAGGCAGTATAATGTGGTAGAATTTGGGTCTCAGCTTTATCACCAAATTGCTGCATGACTCTAAGCCAGTCCTTCTCAAAGCCTCAGTTTAATTAGACATAAAGTCACGGGGTTGAGACCCATCTCTTGATAGTCTATTCTATTTTTTAAATCCATGATGTATTTGTTTGTTTGTTTTTGAGGGACAATGAGGGTTAAAAGACTTGCCCAGGGTCACACACCTAGTAAGTGTTAAGTGTCTGAGGTCAAATTTGAACTCAGGTCCTCCTGAATCCAGGGCCAGTGCTTTATCCACTGCACCACCTACCTGCCCCCCAAAATCTATGATTTGATAAAAAGATGATCATGGAATTTCATTTTTTATTATACAAAAATATTTAAGTATCATCCTTTGAAAAATTTAAGCCTCAACAAACTGAAACTTTCTTAATCTAAAATAATACAAATCTAACCAGTCTAATAAGTCACACAGGACACAACCCTCTTTGCCTTTGGTTCCTCATCTGTAAAATGAACTCAAGAAGGAAATGGCAAACCACTCTTGTATCCCTGCCAAGAAAACTCCAAATGAGGTCGCAGAGACTCAGACAGAACTGAAACAACTGAACAACAAAAATTACAATGTATATGCACATTTAAAATAATTATTTTTTATACAGAAGTTTCTATGACTTGTATTATTTTAGGAGACTACTGGACATTCAGATTTAATACAGTATTGCTTCATCTATAATTTATTAGAATAGATGTTTTGATGAATATTATTTTATGTAACTTATTAAAACAAATTTGTTTCTCTCTCTATGTGTATAGATAGATAGATAGATTTAACTTGGAAAAGATAAATACTGAGCTGAGTAAATAAAAAAAGAAGTCTAGTTCTTCTTATACCCAAATGTCTAGATGGGTCCATTCTCAATTTATTACCTTGTAAATAAACCCTTTTTTAAAAAAATAAACCTTTTAAAATTATTATTAAATGTGGTTTCAAACAATTCATTATCATACCTGCTTGCTATTAGTCAGGCTATGTGATGTTATGTTGGCCTAATTTTTTTTTGTGTGATGAAGATAGAATTTTGTTATTGTAGGAAGATTAAAGAAATGTCACGTCTCTCATGCTTTTGGATTAAATATGAGAAGTATCTGTGATTTCATCAGTGTGAGTAATTCCTTGTGAGGGAATTCCCTCCACTTGAGCAAATGGTAAATTTCAATGTTGATAAATCCTAGGCTTTTGCCTGAGACACACAAAGACTGAGTGACTTATCTAGAATACAGAGATAGTGCCAGATTCAGTATATGATCCCAGGCATTCCGGACTCCTAGCTTAGCAGCCCATCCACTAGCCAGGCTGCCGCTACATGATTCAAGAGCAATTGAAAAAGCAATTCAAAAGCATCTCTTGCCAAATGAATTTTTCTTTATATCATTTTTGTAAAAGTATATAAGGTTTCATAAAGTTTAAAGGAAAAACAGGGACTTTTAAAAAAATCTAGTTAACTAAAACAATGTTCATTCATTAGGCTCAAAACAAAACCTTATTGTGTAAAGACTCTAAAGTTTTTAAAAAGCATTTAAAATAGAATATAGTAAATACAAATATTAGAATGAATTATTTAATTTAATTTATTCTCTTCTCATGGCATTTACCTATATATACAAAGAGTTGTTTTCAATATTTTTTAAAAGTGACACCTATAGTATTTCCAAGATAGTTCTTCTTGAAATGTGGCCCAGAGGTACTAAGTATAAAGCTGTGGAAGAAAACCAAGCTAATTCTGAAGAGTATCACTATAGCTTCAGACTTAACATTTCACTGTCATAGTCATTCAAGATTTCACTACCTCTAAATCTGAGCTTTTACTCTGCTGACCTTAATTCACCAAAAATTCCCCACTCCTTCTTATAAATAAACAAAATTGCAATTTGACTTTATTTACCTCACACTGCATCTTAAAAGCTGCATTAGCTCTTCCAGGGCCTACTGCGGTATGCTGGTGATTCATGGTTCCACCCGCTGGGGACAAGCTCCATCAGTGTTTCCAGCTAGATGGCTTGGTGTACAAGCCCATTGACACAGACATGTATCTCTCTCATAGAAGGATCGGTCTAATAAAGTTCATGGTGGCTCATCTTCAGGTTGAACACAGAGTGATGAATTTTTTTGGCCAGAGAGATAAATATCTCTCAAAAGACATTTGTGTTACAGATGGGTCATAATGTGCATCATTAAAGGGGCACAAATAAAATTATCAATCTTTGAAATAGTGTAGTTCTCTTAATAGCCTAACATAATTTCTTCACCCAGCAAATGCTTTTTGGCAACTGAAAGCTAACTAAAGGTAGTACAACTGCAGCCTAGAACATCTGCCTACCTTTTAAGCAAACTGATGATCCCTTGCACACTAAACCATATCTGGCTTATAATTTTCAAAAAAATAAAGAACAATTAAATACACCAAAAACTATATTCAAAATAAAATAAAACCAACAAATTACCTTTGATCATTTAAAAAGTTCTTCAAGGAGCAGCTAGGTGCGCAGTGGATAGAGCACCGGCCCTGGAGTCAGGAGGACACGAGTTCAAATCCGGCCTTAGACACTTAACAATTACTAGCTGTGTGACCCTGGGCAAGTCACTCAACCCCAATTGCCTCACCAAAAAAAAAAAAAAAAAAAAAAGCTCTTCAAGACATGTCTTAAGGTCGCTATTAGGAAATATCAATTATCACTGAATATTACTTTAGATATAGATGCTATAGGAGACTGAAATTAAGATGTTTAAGTATGGCATGCACTAAAAAGCACTTCTTAAAAAGAAATCCCTATTTTGCCCAAAGGGCTATAAAGCTGTGCATACCCTTTGACCCAGCAATACCACTACTGGGTCTTTTTCCCAAAGAGATCATAAAAAAGGGAAAGGACCTACATGTACAAAAATATTTATAGCTGCTCTTTTTGTGGTGGCAAGGAATTGGAAATTGAGGGGCTGCCCATCAATTGGGGAATGGCTGAACAAGTTGTGGTATATGAATGTAATGGAATTCTATTGTGCTGTAAGAAACGATGAACAGGTGGATTTCAGAGAAACCTGGAAGGACTTGCATGAACTCATGATGAGTGAGATGAGCAGAACCAGGAGAACATTGTACACTGTATCATCAACATTATGTGTTGATCAACTGTGATAGACTTGATTCTTCTCAGCAATACAATGGTCCAAGATAGCTCCAAAGGACTCGTGATTTAAAATGCTCTCCAAATCCAGAAAAAAAGGGGAAAAAAAGAACTGTGGAATATGGATGCAGATTGAACCATACTATTTCTTTTGTTTTGGGTGCTGTTGTTTTTCTTTTTTGAGGTTTTTCCTTTTTGCTCTGATTCTTCTCTTATAACATGACTAATGCAGAAATATGTGTAATGTTATTGTACATATATAACCTATATCAGATTACTCACTGTCTTGGGGAGCGGGAGAGAGGAGAGGGGGAGAAAAATTTGAAACTAGAAATCTTATAAAAACAAATGTTAAAAACTATGTCTACATGTAACTGGAAAATAATAAAATACTTTTATAATTTTAAAAAAAGGAATCCCTGATGACTGTTCATTTAATGGGAAAAATAATTAGATTTCTGGAGTCCTTTACTCTTTTGAAAGTACTTTTACATCCATTTTCTTATTTGATCCTTAACAATTCTGGGGGATTGGTAATGCCAAGGGCTCATCATGATCCCCATTTTAGAATAAGGACATTGAGGTTCAGAGTAAGCTAGTAAGCTGGTAAGCAGATGACTTGGGTCAGGATTAGAACCCAGGTTTTCTGATTTCCCATCCAACACTTTTTAAAAAATTGAATCACACTTCTCAACATGCTTCTCACTAAAAACAGACAAGTGTATATACACATAGAGACTCTCTGGACTTCACCACCGTGCCTAAGCTGACTTCTCACCCAGGATGTTCCCTATCACCTCTGACCTTCTTTCCTGAAACATTCCTGCCCCTGCATAAGCCTTTTCTCCCTTGGAGAATTCCCTCCCAGAATTTTCATTTTGAAGAAGGGCCTGGGCCAGCCATATTTGTTTCCTCTCCTGAATCTGCTTCTGATTCTCTGAACTTTACCACCATACCCTATCTGCACTGATGCCTTCCCTTCTCATCCCTTCACACCACCATCCCCCACTGCTTTTTGGCTTCCTTTTAATTTGTTGTCTTTCCCAATTAAAGTATAAGCTCTTTAGGGGGCAGCTAGGTGACACAGTGGTTAAGCACCAGCCCTGGATTCTTAAGGACCTGAGTTCAAATCCAGCCTCAGACACTTGATACTTACTAGCTGTGTGACCCTGGGCAAGTCACTTAACCCTCATTGCCCCGCCCCCCCCCAAAAAAAGTATAAGCTCTTTGAGGGCAGGGATTGACCTTCTTTTTGCTTATATTTACATCCCCAGAACTTAGCACAGTGACAGGCACATAATAAATGGTTGCTGACACACACTCAAATCTGTACATATTAGAGTAATTTATTACTATTATGAGCTACTGAGACATATGGGAAAAATGAGTTTATTATTACTAGATTAGATGATCATCTGCTACCCCAAATTTAAGTTTATTATAAATTAAAAGTGAAAGGTAATGTGATATGGTTGATAGGGAAAACCTAGTTCAGATGTCACCTTTGGAAAATAATGGACATGAGACATGGGGCAAATCAATTCATCTCTCAGTGCTCCAAGCAACTCTCTAAGATTCTAAGTTTTAGAGAAGGTACTGAAGTGAACTGATAAAGGGGTTTCCTCACCAACTGTACAGTTCACTGCACCACTGAAATCACCCATACATTACCTAATTTTATACTATTTATGAAATGGGGGGAAAGAGATCCTGAGCAAGAGGGAGTAGTAACTAGGAGGGGAGGGAAGCATGATCACCATCCTCCGATATCAGAAGGAAAAGACATTAGATTAGGCAGCAGATGATAAAAAGATTTCAGCTGTGTATGGGAAAAAATTGTCAGGAGTGGAAGTAGCAAAATCTGAATTCTCAGAGAAGGTATGCATTGGATGTGATCGATTCTGAGGTCTCTTCCAATTCTGAATTGTCATGATAAGTTTCATAACCTCCTTATGTGTAAAATGAATGGGTTAGACCTAAGTCACCTTTCTACTTTTTCAAATCTGTGAGTCTAAATTTTATATGTAAGCTCTAAGGATCCTTATCCCAACTCACAAGAGCCTCCATAATTCTCAGATCCCAGAGCAAGGCTACTTTTGCCCCTCAGGGTTCTACATTTATCCCAGCTTAAGCAACAAGGTTATCGGTTGAGAATCACTTAATCAACCATCTTTAAACATGGTCAATCTAAATCCATCTATCATTGGCTCCAGATATAGACAGTGCTTCCTATTTCCCAGGGAAGTAGCTTGGACACCAATGTTAAGATGGGAATGACAAAATCTTCTAGAACCTTTGAAGCTCCCAAGAGTTAAAACCAAAGGAGAAGAGGGGAGAAGTCCTAGATTGAGAGTAGAGTGGAGTCTTTTGCTTCTCCACAACCCATATGCTTTTATGGGGTTTTGCTGAATACCACACTAGTTCCAAATGTTCAAAAGAATCTCTTCTCAACATGCACGGTATTTATTGATGGTTCCTGGGTGTGACCATGTTTCCTCAGTCAATCTGAGCACTGATTCTTATGCAAAATCATTCTAGTTTGAAGGACTTTTCAAACTTGGTTTAAGGCCTATGACTGATGATGATTGGTTGAGTGTCCTATTACCTACCATGATTGCTGTGAGATTCAGTATATCAATCACCCCATCCTTACAGAGAAAATAAGTACTAAGATCTTGATGTATGTCAATTTACTAGGTTTTGTGTGTGTGTGTGTGTGTGTGTGTGTGTGTGTGTGAATTGGGGTTAAGTGACTTGCCCAGGGTCACACAGCTAGTAAGTGTTAAGTGTCTGAGGCCAGATTTGAACTCAGGTACTCCTGACTCCAGGGCTGGTGCTCTATCCACTGCGCCATCTAGCTGCCCCTATGTATGTCAATTTAATGAACAAAGCAGAATCATGAGTGTCATATAACCCTGCTACAATATTCTGAAAGGGAATCTTTTTTACAATTTTTCTCTTTAATTTTTCTAGATATGAACTATGCCTTTGGAAATGCATATCCAAATTCATAGAGCTAAAGTTAGTTCTGGTATCACAGAGATTACCTGTTTAGAGGTATATTCACTACAAAACAGAGATTGCCTTTCAGGGATTGAAAATAGGATCCAGGACGAGGAATTTACAATAGTATATCCAGAACTGTGAGGTAAGGCTCACTATGGAACCTAAATCAAGACCCAGAATCATAATACAAGTTACACATGGCTGGCAAAATGGCAGCGTTATTGTTTCAGCATAACTGCCTTAAGCTGCCAATAACCTCAAAACAAAGAAAAATAAATTAGACAAATTTATAGTAATTAAAGATGCAGGGGGCAGCTAGGTGCTGCAGTGGATAGAGTACTGGCCCTGGAGTCAGGAGGACCTGAGTTCAAATCCGGCTTTAGACCCTTGATACTTACTAGCTGTGTGACCTTGGGCAAGTCACTTAACCCCAACTGCCTCACCAAAAAAAAAGATGCAATATTGAGTTGACGTTGGACAAGTCACCATTTCCCCGTGTCATGTCATCTATAAAATGAGGGAGGTGGACTGGATGACCTCTGAGCCCCTTCCAGCTCTGGGTCTGGATTCTGAGAAAAAACACTGTATACAATAAAGGCCTTCTGAAATAACACTGGAGAGTTAAATTAATTAAAAATTCTCCCTCACCCTATATCCAACTTAGTCTCTCTCCAACTGTGAAAAGTGGTTAGGGCAAACCTGACAGTCTTATACTATACTATCTGGCTGGGTCTCTATCCAATCCTCACACAGAAATGACTTAGTCTAAACACATCCCATAATATATGGAAAACTTTGATCTCCCCCAGCCATAAAATAAGAAGAAAGTACAACTGGGGAGGGGGAGGAAGAAAATGTAGTAGTACAGAGTTGGTTAGAGGACAAGGGGCTATTAAATCCAAAGAAAATGAATTTAGAAACATAGCTTTAGGCAATCCTCTCCTGGTCAACTTGAAACAATGCAAGTATCTTACCAGGCCCCTACACAATTCCAAATCTAGAATAATTTTGCCTAGTTTCAGAGGCTTCTGTTTTCCACATAAGTGAAATGAGGAATAGATAAAAACAAGGAAGGGAGTGTGAGAAAATCTATTTGGGAATACGGGGGGGGGGGAGGAATCTGAAAAATTAAAGACTTTATGAGAAAAAGATTTGGTATGTGTCTTGATCCCAAGAAGATAATAAACCAATGGTGAGACTAACAAAGACAGAACAAAACAAAGAGTATGATTTTTTAAAGATACAACAAATAAGTATTCCCTAAAGGAAAAAGAACAGAAACTCCTGATGAAAAATAGAAGAAGAAAATAAATTATGCAGTTTCTGCAGATCAAGTAACAATAGCAAGAAAGTACACACAGTTCAAAAGAGAAATAGAACTTTTAAAAGAAGACATGAGTGGAAATTGAACCTTGAAAGAAGAAATAAGTTCTGAAAATCAGAGCCCTGAAAGAAGTATATAAGATAAACAAACCAAAAAAAATCATTATTTGGAACACAAAACAGAATCTTTTCCCCAAAGTAGCTTTAAAGAAATAGAATGACAGAGTTGGAACTCAGAAAATGCAAAAGAGAAGGCTGAAAAATAAACACATGAAAACAATGCTAAAAGAACACATGAATTTTTAACCAGCTGAAGTAGAAGACAATGAAAACAGGAGCACAGAAACAATTTAAGTACCATAGGTCTTCATGAAAAATATGATGAATTAAAAAGTCTGAATGCCACACTGTTGGAAATGATGGTAAACATTCACACACACAAATAGAAAACAGACAGCAAAGACTTTAAAAGAAAGATTTTAAAAAGCATTATTGATTGAATCTGTTGATGAAAAGAGGGAAAACCCCATTCTTAAAAACTCCAAGATATGCTAAAATTAATTACATAAAAGTTTAGTGGAAAACAACAAATTCTGCAAAAAGCCAAAAAGAAAGTCAGTTAGAAAAGCATAGGATTATTCTATAGCTACAAGAAACCAGAGAAGGAGCTAGTAAGTGATATCCCCAAAAAAGCAAGGAATCATAAAGAACTAAAGCTAAATGACACACTGAACGTCATCTAATCCAAGCAGCTCATAGAAAAGATGAAAATGGGGCAGCTAGGTGGCACAATGGATAAAGCACCAGCCCTGGATTCAGAAGGACCTGAGTTCAAATCTGGCCTCAGACACTTGACACTCACTAGCTGTGTGATCCTGGGCAAGTCACTTAACCCTCATTGCCCTGCACATAGAAAAGAAAAGAAAAGAAAAGAAAAGAAAAGAAAAGAAAAGAAAAGAAAAGAAAAGAAAAGAAAAGAAAAGAAAAGAAAAGAAAAGAAAAGAAAAGATGAAAAGACTACAACCCAGAGGTTTTAAATGATTAGGCCAAGGTAACAAAAACAGTAACAAAGCCAAGATTTAGCCTCAAGCCCTGGGACACCAAATTTCAGTCTTCTTTCATCTGAATGTTACTGCCCTGAGATAAGGGTGCAACCCAATGCATCATATTCTATAAATCTGAGCCTAATCATCAAATATACATATGGACCTAACACTGCAAGAAAGAGAAAGACAAGAATGGTAAATGAATACAATTATCAAGAAAAAAGGAAACAATTCAGTTGATTCTTTCATATATCTCTAGCAAGACAGTACTACTGTTTTTAAAAATATGATCAAGAGTTAAAGGGAAAAGGAAATTACCACATGAGTGGAACATATTTTATTACTACTCTTTAGAGACACAAAAATTCTTTAAAAAGCATTTCTTTATTAAGTGCCTACTATGTTTGTACCAGGGACTGTGTTAAGTGCTTTGTAAATATTATTTTATTTTATTCTCATAACAACTTGGAGGTAGGTGCTAATTTTACAGTTTTATATTTCACAGCTGAGAAAAATAAGGTAGACAGAAGTTAAGTGACTTGCTCAGGGTCACAAAGCTAATAAATTCTGACACCGCATTTGAACTCAGGTCTTTTTGACTATAGGCCCAGTCCTCTATCCACTGCACCATCTTAATCTAAAGTTATCTTGTTCTAAATATCAATCCATCCTTTTCTATTTTCCTTTGTTCATTTCTAGTTCTCAGTAGTGGTGGGGCAGCATTCTCCTAGAACTGTAATTTCATGAAGTTTGCAGTGTTGCATGAGGCCTAGTCCTATCTATTACCATTATAATGACCACTCATCCCACCTAAGTTAATCATACTCTATCTCTGGTTCTGAAAGTACAGTCTAGCACACAAGATTTCCTGAATTATCTGAGTACCATAATTTCCCTTGGTTCTGATCACTGCCTGAGTAATCTATGGACTCAATTGAATATGGCTGATTCTGTTATCCTTCCCAGTAAATTACTTGCAGGATGATACTCAGTTTAGTCATGATCTCTGGTAGTCCAGACTGTACTTCCAAAGTCAATGTCCAACCACAATCAGTCATCAGGTAGGCTCAAAACACTGCTGATGACAGCATCATTATATTGGAAGAGTACAGGCCCAGGATATTTCCCAGTAACTGAGACTGGATGCATGCAATGTTGCTAGATTCACTGAATAAGCAAGGATTTTAGTTACAACATTAGTCATAACGAGACTATTTGTGTGCCCCTAGAAGATAATATTTTTGAAAAGTCCCTTACTTATCTGAATAAATAATAACTAGCTAATACTTATCATGCACTAAGGTTTCAAAAGTCTTTTACATATGTTATCTCACAGAAGCCTGGAAGAATCTATAAGATATGTATCAGAGATATTATTACAACCCAATTTTACAGAAAATGAACAGGAAGTTCAGAAAGTCCTCGCCTCCAAGCCCACTACAAGAATAACCATCTACACTACTGTATAACAAACAAGACTGGTGTGAAAGAAGAGATAGCCTTTCTTAGGTTACCTTTTGTTTCTATTAGTTACCAGCAAAATTTTGAACGCAGTTCTTCCTTACTAAGAAAGTTTCTTAAGTAATTTTCTTTATACTTCTATAAATCTAGGATAGAACAACTTTTGGAGTATGTGCTATACATAAGGTTATATAATTTGGATTCACTTACTGTATCCCAAAATTCACTATTCCCTCAACTGCTGCTGGTGTGTTTCTCTCTCCTCTCTCCCTTCCTCTCTTCTTAAATGGCTGAAACGAAAAAATATGCCATCTAGCCAACTGACGTAGACTTTTCAAGTCGTACACAAAGCCAGTACTGAAGCAGATTGGGGGATCTGGTATATTACACTGTAGTGTCTTTCTAAAACTGTGCATGGAGTCCAGCACGGAATGTTATGATTGGATATGTTACAGGTTTCCAAATAAAAAACCATGTTTTCATTCCAGTCTTGTTTATGTAAAGGTTCTGAAGATTACAACTAGCAGGTTATTTCTAACTCCTGCCTTTTCTCCTACCTTTCCCCCACTGTAGTCTCAAGCTGCCCTTTCAGCCTAAACGTGACAACCTGTCGACTCCGGAGCTGTGCAGTAGCAACTAGAGCAGCAAAGCTGGTGTGCCTGCTATAGATTGTCAGTCTCATGCCCTGTGGGTGGGCAGTGAGATTGTTAAATCAGCATCAAGAGTACATTTATAAGGAAGAATGACAAATTGAGTTCCTGCACCATCATTCAGTTTCCAAAAGAAACAGTCTCAAAACTTGACTTAACTTTACCTCAATAGTATTTACAATAAATTACCCTGATCATGGCTCGGCTAATTTAAAACTGGAAAATTCATGTTACTTCAGCTTCCTGGAAAGGTGGTCCCATGAATGATTCCAGCCAAGGCCGGCTCCCTTAGAACCAAGTCAGGAACACTGCGAAATAGTGCCAAATGAAGCAGAGGAATGAATAAACAGGAGATATGAGCTACAAGTAACACAAGTTTAGCTCAGAAACAAGAAATCGACAAAAGACCTCTCTATCAGCTCTAGCTTTGGGGCAAGTGAACCCCTTATCCTTCCTTCTGTTTCTCTATCTAGAACTGTGACAAGGAATAAGGAGAAGTGAGCATGATTCCTACTTTTATGGTCCTAATCTAGGAAACCTTGACGGCCACTTTTCCAAACCATATAGTACCAAAAAGTATGGGGCCCAATATCCCCATTCAAAGTTGTCAAAGGGTTAGGACATGGCCCTGCCTTGCCATTTCAGTCCAAAACTATGTCAGAGGGAAAATTTCATAGACCAGTATAAAAACTTGTGTGATCCACCCCACACTGTGGGAG
This sequence comes from Dromiciops gliroides, assembly GCF_019393635.1. NCBI lineage: Eukaryota > Metazoa > Chordata > Mammalia > Microbiotheria > Microbiotheriidae > Dromiciops > Dromiciops gliroides. The sequence goes on along the minus strand of NC_057866.1, from coordinate 238,626,833 downwards.
AGGAGGGAAAAAGATTTGACTATCTGATGAACCATCCAGGATGATAAACTTTTCTTCTATGTGCCAGACAGGTTAAGAAAGCCCTAGGATAAAATTTCATATGGTGAAAATAAATTTTTAAGAATTGTAATTAGTTCTCTAGGAAAAAAAATACTAGATAGACACAAGGTCTCCCATAATGGATTGGAGGCCTACTAAAAGAAATTAAGAAATCAAGAATTAAAGCTCATAAAAAAACAGGGGAATAGAATATGAATTAGAAAACCTTAATGTGCTCTTAATCTTAGCTCAGCACAAATAGAACCCCAAAATTCAATAATACAAAAAGAAGTGTTAAAACAAAGTCAAAGACTGAGAAATTATTTCAAGTTCAAGTAAAACATGTAGGATATCTACTAACATTAACAAAAGACCTGAAAGACAGCACATGAAGAAATCAATTAAGAATCTTTGAGCTCAAAATAACAGCAATATTGTGAGATGATCTGCTGTGAATGACTTGGTTATTTTCAGCAAAGCAATGATTCAAGACAACTCTGAAGGTCTTATGAAAAATACAATCCACCTACAGAGAGAACTGATGGTATCTGAATACAGATTGAAACATAATTTTTTTGTTAGTTCTTTTATCTGACGTTTTGTTTTTTTCTGTTTTCTTTCACAACCTGGCTAATGTGGAAATGTTTTGCATGACTGCTCATGCATAGCTTATATTGAATTGCTTGAGCTCCTGGGGGGTGGAGGGAAGAAGAGAATTTGGAACACAAAGTTGTTTGGTTTTTTTTATTGATGTGAAAATTTGTATTTTACATGTAATTTGAGAAAATAAAATTCTAAATAGTAAAAAAAAAGAATCTTTGAGCTCCCTGAAAACTACAATGAAACAAACAGAAACAAATGCCAACCCATATTTCAAGAATTTATCAAAGAAAATTCTTTGGGACAAATGGCACCAAGGGACAATATACAAGGATGGAATCACAAGGTCAATCAGCTTGTGAAAAAAAAACCTAAATTCTCACAATCCAAAAACATGATAACCAAACTCTACGTATTCAAAGTCAAAGAAAAGATGCCAAAAGTAGGCTGGAAGAAACAGGTCACAGTAAGGATAACACAACATTATGGGAAATTTATATGGGAAAGGAAAGGGGAAAATGGAATAAAATGTGTAAGACCAAAAAAGAAAAAAGGCCTGCAACCAAGAATAATAGCCTGCAAATCTAAGCATAATTCTACAAGGATATTGTAAAGGGAATGAAAAAATAGACTTTTAAGACATATTGCTTATAAGTACTCCTCTTAAGAATACCAGACATGGATGCAATCTTTGAAATCCAAAAGAACAAAAAAGAAAAACCTAAAAGAAAAACTTAGAGAAAATTGAAAGAGCTAAATGGTGATCAAGTTCTTATCTTCTAAAAAAGAGAGAAGAGACTAGAATCTCATCTTTAGGAATTAAAGACAAACTCCAGGCAAAGGTGATGTGTGTGTGTGTGTGTGTGTGTGTGTGTGAGAGAGAGAGAGAGAGAGAGAGAGAGAGAGAGAGAGAGAGAGAGAGGAGGAGGAGAGGAGGCAGAGGAGAGAAGGGGGAAGGGGACAATGAGAAATAGAAAAAAGAGTAGCTCAGGAAACAAGTAAGGAAGAATTTACTATTTTTAGAAATATAACTTAATCATGACAGGAAATACTAACAACATGCATGTGTCAGGGTGGGAGGAGGGGACATCTCATAAAGTATATATGAGCAAGGTAAGGGAAGTTGGTGAAAAGAGTGTAGTATAGAAATAAAATAAAGTAAATAGGGAACTGGGTAAGGATTGAAAGAAGGAAGAAAAAAGTTCAAAAGAGAATATAAAATTTGGGAGGAATTATTCAGAAGCAAAACAAAGATTAACTAAAGATAGCTGATTACAATGGTGGGAAAGGAGAACAAGGAAGGGCATAATTGAATGATGTGTATCTAGGCTCAGTAAAGAGGGGAAGGGGAAAAAAGGAATTGGATCCAAGGGCCCTTCAGGTGTCCCCAGTACCTTTTTTATTTATTTTTTTTTTTTTGGCGGGGCAATGAGGGTTAAGTGACTTGCCCAGGGTCACACAGCTAGTGAGTATCAAGTGTCTGAGTCCGGATTTGAACTCAGGTCTTCCTGAATCCAGGGCCAGTGCTTTATCCACTGCACCACCTGGCTGCCCTGTCCCCAATACCTTTTCAGGGGGTCCATAAGTCAAAAATACTTTCATAATGATGCTAAACCATTTTAACTAATAAGATGATAAATAGCAATAAATATAACCTACATAAGCAAAAAGCTCTTTGGATAGTCATCAATAATTTTTAAGAGCATAAAGGGGTCCTGAGACCAAAAAGTTGAAAACATTTTCGCACGAATTTTTCTTTAATTCCCTTTTCCCTCATTCTTGTTCCTTTTAAATATCATGGGGCAAGAGGAAAAGAGTCAGTATGCTATTATGGAGAGAAAAACAAACCTAAAAGCACAACTGCAAATACGAATGATATAAATTCACCTATAAAATCAAAGAGAGTGACAGAATGGATCAAAGATAGCCAACAATATGTTAATTTCAAGAATATTCAAATGGATGATTCAACTGCCTTAGACAAAACAGGAGGGACATCTGCTTGATATCATTCCTTAGAGTGATATTATTCAACTTAAATTTCAGATTTCACCTTTTGATTAAAATTTTGTGTTATATTAAGGTCTACCTTTCTACATTTATTTATGAGTTGCTTTATCTTGGCATTAGTTTTCTATTATACAAAAGATAGCTATTGTCTATTTTTTTCCAAAATATCATTCATGTCTTTATCTTGTTTATCTTTCTTTTAGATTTATCTAGGTATGAAAGGTAGATATATTGAAGACCCCCATACTTATTGTTTTCTGTCTTTTTATCCTTATGATTCAAAAAAATTTTATTTAAGTTCTTAGATGCTCTGTCAGTTTAGGGCACATTCTTTATCCAGGGCACTTTTAAATATAGTTTAGGATCCCTCCTTATACCTTATGCTTTAACCATATCCATTTTTATTGTTGCTTAAGATCATTAATTAGTCTATCAACTAGCATTTGATAAGGTGATGATTACCACTTCCGTGATGTATTTGAGAAGTGTGTGATATATAACAAATTAATAAACTCTGAAAAAAACTTAAGCAATTACATCTTAGGTTAACATCATCTCTGCAAATGGAGAGGTGTCTAGCAGAGATGTCAAACTCTCTGCCCAAAAAAGATTTAAATGTAATTAGGAAATGTTTGACAAAATAAAAATCCAATACAACATGAATATATTAATTCATGGTTGTCTAAGTCAAACCTTGTATGGTCTACAGGGATGTGTTTTTCTTTAAGTCTACTCCTACTTTGGTGGGACACAAACATTTTTAATGACAGAATTCTTCCAGAGTATATAAAATGAAAGAAGTATCATTCCTATTTATGAGAAGAAAAAAAGATACCTTCAGACCAGGATAAATTTGTTTGTCAGTCTTTCTTTCTAAAGGAAAGTTTTTAACATACACATATAACTTTGGCAAACTCCACACATTAAAATATCTCCAATTCCATTTCCAGTATTTCTTTCACCTGGTTTTGGAATGTCAAAGGCTTGTTCATCAAGCCTGATCATGTATTACACGAAACTATTTATCTCATATATAAATACAGATAGTTTTAAAAATTAGATTGTTAGTAATAAGAAAAGCTAGCTTTCTCCAAGTGCCAAAACAAAATTATATAGTTATTTAATTTTTTTTTTTTTAGTGAGGTAATTGGGGTTAAGTGACTTGCCCAGGGTCACACAGCTAGTTAAGTATTAAGTGTCTGAGGCCAAATTTGAACTCAGGTACTCCTGACTCCAGGGCCGGTGCTCTATCCACTGTGCCATCTAGCTGCCCCTATATAGTTATTTCTTGAAATAGTATTAGTAAGAAATTGGAGTATGATTCCAGAAAAGAAATACATTCTCAAAAGTAGGAAATGCAGAAGGGTTTCATGTTAATTACATAACAGAGACATGAAGGGTCTCATGTTAAATTGTGTGACATAGACAACACTTAATTCTCTCTTCCTCAAACCTAAAAATAAGTAAGGGGCATAATTTGTTAAAGAATGAAAGAATAAGGGGCAGCTAGGTGGCACAGTGGATAAAGCACCGGCCCTGGAGTCAGGAGGACCTGAGTTCAAATCCGGCCTCAGACACTTCACACTTACTAGCTATGTGACCCTGGGCAAGTCACTTAACCCCAATTGCCTCACTAAAAAAAAAAAGAATGAAAGAACAAGAAAATCATCTGGGTATCCCTAGGGGAGGTCTACTGATCTTCATCAAGAAGCTAGCAGATGGGACTGGCATCTCCCTGTACTCAGCATATAGCTGAGGTAATTGCCTTTATTCTATGACTTGTGCTTTTGTCATTTTTTCTAAAGTTTAAACAATACAATCTATTATTCACTCTTGCCTATTGAAGGATACTCACAGGACCATTGATCTAATAAATGAATAGAAGTGAAGAATAATTGTTTCGATAGACTGATTCTGATTTATTACTTACAATAAAAGTCGAACATATTACATGCAAATTTCACAAATGAGACAAGTGTCTTTGGCTAACCTACTCTACCACAGGCCCCTACATTTTTTTAATCATAAATTTACTCTACATTGTGGGTTTATAAAATTTCTAATATTCCAAAGATTATGGATTTATAAAATGACTCATCTCAAGATTATCTAAAATTTCTGTGTGGAAATATAACCCTCTGCTGATTCTAAAATAAAAATTAAAGATGCGTTTCAAAGATGGGCCAAGGAATTTATTTTGTTTTGTTTTTAACATAAGAAAATAAGTTAAAATTATCAGGGTCACCTCTCAAACTGCTTTCTACTGTATAGCTTTCAGTGCCCTGGCTTGGGCAAAAATGAGAAACCATTTTGTACTTGGCATAAGACCTAGAATTCCGTTAACAGAGGGAATTCCAAGTCAGGAAAATACTCTCTAACAACAGATTGGCACCTGTTCTGCTGTTTAGCATAGTACCTGACACATAGTAGGCACTTAATAAATATTTATTGGCTCAGGGCAGCTAGGTGGCGCAGTGGATAGAGCACCAGCCCTGGAATCAGGAGTACCTGAGTTCAAATCTGGCCTCAGACACTTAACACTTACTAGCTGTGTGACCCTGGGCAAGTCACTTAACCCCAATTGTCTCACTAAAATTAATTTATTAATTCATAAATTGATTAATTGATTGATTGATTGATTTACTTATTTATTTATTTGCTTGCTTATTTGCTTGCTTATTTATTTATTTATTTATTGACTGACTGACTGACTGAATTATATAGTATTAGAGAGCAGCCTGGTGCACTATGAGTTTGAGGGACTTGTTTGGGGTGATGCTGCCAGAGATGTAATTTGAATTTGGTGTCTTCCAAACACCAAAGCTGGGTGTCTTCTACACCATGTTTCTTCTCAACCAAAAATACAGGTAATATTTAAACAACTTCCTACTATTTGCAAATCATCTTTTTTTAAAATGTCTCTTCTTCCTTTTCAAAAGAATTACAATATTAGCCAGTAGCAAACAATAACCATAATAATAATCATAATAATCACGAAAATAGCCCCCTTGGAAGCCAATTACAGGTCATGCCACAGCCAGGATTGAGAGAGGCAACAGGAATAGAAGGGAATGCCAGTGAGGTTCAGAGACTGATACGGTACATGGACAGGCCTGGCAGAAACCTAGAAATGATGATTATTGGAGCTCTGGAGATACTGATTTGCCGAGTGGTCCACCTAGTGTAAAGTAACTGCACCAGCAGATAAATAAGAAATAAGGGGACACAGCATTGAAGAATGGCCCTACTCAGAACTGGAAAGATGATGATGGATGATTGATGATGACGATGTGCTCGATACAGTGGACAAGACTGAGGAAAACACAGAGTAGCATTCCATGTTCGGGTACCACAAGAAGGCAAGATAGATTGGAGCAAATCAAACATAGCAAAACTCTAATTTCTGGAAGGGCAGGTAGGTGGTGCAGTAGATATAATAATAGGCCTGAAGTGAGGAAGACTCATCTTCATGAGTTCAAATCTGGTCTCAGACTCTTACTAGCTGTGTGACCCTGGGTTAAGTCACTTAATCCTGTTTGCCTCAGTTTTCTCATCTGTAAAATGAGCTGGAGAAATTAATGGCAAACCACTCTTGTATCTTTGCCCCAAAAAAAAAAAAATCCCAAATGGAGTCACAAAGGTTTGGACAGGACTGAAACAACTGAACAACAACAATTTCTGGAAATCCTATGGTTCAGAGGGCTACCCATAAAGGTAGACAAACTATATTTATGCATGCAATGGACTGAAGTCATGACTGCTTTTTATTATACAGTAGTGTTATAGCATAACAAAACTAGAAACAAACCTGATCAATTATAAAAAAGGGCTTTGTATTGCTTTTATCAATAATATCCTCAGCTTCAAGTTACAACATAGTATAGAATAATTCAGGACAATTGTAGGAAATAACTTAATTCTGAAAACCGAGAGTAGATTAGATAAGAGCAGAAACTGTGGAATGACTTAAATCTGAAGAGGAAAAAGATAAAAAATCTGAAGCCATGACAATCCAGGCTTAAGAAAAACTCTAGTTGTACTGCCTAATAATAAAATGAAGAATGCTGACATGTCAGAGAAGACAAGATGATGGGTACACGAAAGGAAAGAATTCAAAATGCCATTTATGGCATGGATATGCCAAACTGACATACTAATACCATAATAATCATAATGTAACCTTTCATTGTCTATATAAATTCCAAAAATTGTATAAAATACATATGGAAAACAATATACTGGCTAAGAAGCAAAAAGGATATTTGTTGCAACAATAACAACAAAAAAGATGTTATAAGTAGCTTTTGTACAAATGGGTGGTTTTTCTCTATTTTTGACCTGCCTACTAGTTGAATCAATTAATGAGTTTTTGGTAATAGTGTCAAAATGCTTTCCGGATTCTATGGACCAGTTCACAGCTCTGTCAAAAGTACGTTAGTGTGCTTGTGCTCCCAAAGACCTTCCAATAAAAACCATTTGCCTCCCCTACCATATTTTCACATCTAATGTATTTGAGGTATAATTACTTTTTTTCTGTTTGTTCTGGTTTTTTGTTGTTGTTTATTTTTTTTTGTTAAGTTTGTTTTTTGGGTTTTTGTAAGGTATAATTTCACAGTTGTTTTAATTTGTATTTTTCTTATTATTATTGATAAGTGGAATTTTTCACATGGTTGTGGACAATTTGTATTTCTTGTTTTGAAAACTGCTTCTTCGTGTCCTTTGATTTGACATTTATGAACATTTTATCTATTGGAGCATGGTCCTTGTTCTGATACCTTCATTTCAATTCCCTATGTATCTTGTATGAATCTTGTCCTTTATCAGAGAAATTTGCTGCATAAATTTTACCCAGTTAAATGCTTCCCAAAATGTTAACTGTATTGATTTTCCTTATGTAACAAAGGAAGCATGTCCTTCTTAATGGGCTATATAGAGCACAGTCAGAATCTTTCTGGTTCCAATCTGACCCATACAATACTTGGACTCAGAGTTTGGTACTTTGTGATATTGAAAAGCTGCTTTAATTGGCTGCAGAGCTAAAAGAAATAATGACTTAGGAGTGGTGGTGCCAGAACTAGTCATACATACAAAAGGTATGACCCACCAAACTTTCACCCTCTTTTCCTTGGTAGTTTTGCATGAGAAAACAAGTTTGACTTTCTGGATAGGGAAGGGGCAACCTGATGGATGCCCTACACCTAGGTACCATATGTCTGTGAGCACAGGATACTTCTGTTTATTTTGTTTATTCTCATTTATTAGATTATTTTAATCTTAGGTGAATGAGTATTCCAAGATGTCAGTGCCCAAGCAATCACATGAGTTCAGGAGACCTTGAGAGTGCCAAGGAAACCATGTACATTCAAGAGACCTTCAGTTCCTGTCCTAGGTATCATGGGCTCCAGCCAATCCCCTGGTCATTTAGGTTTGATAGAAGAACAAAATTAGACATTTAGAAGTCATTTAACAGATAAGAAAATGAATTCTTATTAAATAATATAGCACTTAACATGAATAGACATAGTTCTTCCTAGTCTCCATAGAGAAAAACATCTGATAAGTAGGGCTGGGTGTGGTTATTCATTCAGGTTCAGGCTATCTACCAAGTTTAGAAGGACCTCAACTCCACATAGCCAAGCCTTTTTATTTCTTTAAATGATAAAGATGCTGTAGGAACCAGGACTGATGCCACCAAGAAGTTTCATCAGTGGTGGTTCTTGAGTCTTGGTACCCTAGATCAGTCAAGTCTTAGGTTGAGCTTCCATGCCCTTTAGGTAAAGAACTATCCTAACCTACAGATTTAGACTTTTCAGTATTTAATGGTACCAACTTCTGAATAACCATTTGGGGGGGGGGGAGGGGGGCCAAGGGAAGAGGAACTAAGCAGGAACACTTGGTAGATATGCATCTTATTTCCAGAGTTCTTACCAACAGCCAAAGTAGGTAGTGAAAGCCAACCTTGAGGTAGACAGACATTTCTAGGCAACAACCTTGTGGGCATGGCAAGGTCTGCAGAGACTGAAGATCAGCAGTTGAATGGCTGCTCAGACAAGAAGCTATTGAGAAGTATGGCTCAATAGCAGTTGACCTGCCCAGTAATGATCTACTTCAGATGGGAATTTCACAAGGACTCCACAAAGGAAAAGAAAAGGGCTTCAAGACTAAGAGTTGGGAGTGTTCTATAAATATGTACCAAACAACTTACATGAACCTGGTGGCTAGAGTTATCCATCAGATGCCTGCTAGCTTGCACAGACTAATAGATGACAAATCCCCATATCATAAATAGACCTCAAAATATCTTGGGGAACTTAACTAATAAACTGCTAGAATCAGACCACTACCATAGCCCAAAATATAGCCAACAACCGTCAGGGCAAAACATTGATCCATAAAAACATAAGAACAATGATTTTCATAGATTCCACCAAACCTGATAATATCCAAGGTACATACAATCAAGAGTTTTCAGCATATAGAAAGCTTGCAAAGGATATCAGAATCATGGGAGAATAAAGTACATTCTTATTGTCTTCCCTGCAACTACATTCATTCATTCATTCATTCATCCATTCATTCATTCATTTATTTGCAGGGCAATGAGAGTTAAGTGACTTGCCCAGGGTCACACAGCTAGTAAGTGTCAAATGTCTGAGGCCGGATTTGAACTCAAGTCCTCTGGAATCCAGGGCCAGTGCTTTATCCTGCAACTATATTTATAATATGGAGATGTGTTTTCTATCAGTTCATTAAAGATAGCAAACTTCTGGTGCAAAATTCTAGCCACCAGGTCATCTTGCTGAGATATTTGTCACACACTAAATTCTTACAACCTGGAGCTATGTGTAGCATAGTTTCTACCACTGCCTTATATGAACGATGCCTTCAGTGAGTAGACTAACTCACTAAGAGAATGAACTTAAATCGTAATAGTTGTGTTAAACTGTAAGTAGCAGGTATTTATCCACCTGCATCATAGTTTATGGAATATTAAATAAAATAATAATAAAAGGTTTGCAACTTGTTCCAGGACTATCTCTATCTGAATTCCCTCCCCAAAATAAGAATTTAAAGATTAATGATGACAATGATGATAATGATATAATACTAATATCTGAACAGTATTAGGCACAAAAACCCTGTCTGCTACAGAAGCTGTTTGGAAAACGCATTCTGTGAGGCTACAGAATATGTGCTATATCCCAAAACTGTTACTCAATCAAATCAGGAAAACTAACAAGTTATCCACCTATGCAACATGCACATCTGCAAAACATTAAAGAACAAAAACCAAAAAACAAAACAGTGGCTTGTCTCAGTACCATTTTAATTTGAACTCCATTTAAAAAGATGAGATGAGTAAGATAATACTCTTAATACTCCAAGAACTGAAAAAGTCAAGCTGAATGTCATTTTTAAATCTCCAACATGAAGATAGTAAGCTAAACTGGTTTTTTATTGAAGAAAAGCTTTGAAAGGTATAATTCTTCAAAACATTTTTTAAATGATAATGTGGGACATGAGGAATGTTGAACAAGATCACAATGCTGATTTATGACTGTAGGGGAACTTTTTACAGGAATTGGAATTAGGTTATTTTGTTGTTGTTTGGCAAAGGCAATAATGACCATGTCTGTTAGGGGGAAAAGAGGTGGGGGAACGGTATATGTGCCTTCTGTTGAAGAAAAGCTTGTTTGTGCTTCATACATTGGAGAAATTGTTCCAGAACAGTTGATCCATGTGCAAATGTGACCCCTGAAATGGTGCCAAGGTCATAGAGACCTAGGGTGATCCACTGCATACAAAAAGTGCCATGTGTGTAATATAGAAAAAAGGTTGAGGAGTCAGGTTCATGTACATTACGCATCCCCCTGTAAACAGCCCCAGGAAAGTAAAACATGGTGTGCATATTTATGTTTCTTTTCTTTCCATGTTCCCTCCTGTGGGATTTCTAAAAAAGTGAGTGTCGGGTTTGGGAGGCACATAAGATCCCATCGGAGTTGGGAGTCTAGCAACATTAAGTGAAACACAGGAGTTATCATTTTCAAATTCAATTTCAATAAGGACTCTAACATGACAATGGCAAGGGATTGCCAATGTCAACATAGCAAGTCTGTCTGCCAGGAGGAGCAGGTTTCTCAGGGGAAATGGGCCTGTGTAGGGCATCTCACTTCACACTGGTGTGCATTTCGATTCAATTACATGCTGCCACAGAGGAGATGATCCTTTTTACTATTCCTGTCTTGCCTTAAATTAATATCTTGCATTTGCATTTCAGTTTCCACAGGTGGCTCTAAAACTGCTTAGCATTCCCCACTGGTATACATTTTTACCATTTTAAAGAAATACCATGATGTAAAATGACAAAACCAAAGTGAAAACTCCAGCTCTCTAGGCTCTACAAGAAACCAAATTGTTATTTTTGCTTTTTCTTTCTGTTTGTTCCTGAATTACAAAAAAATTCTTGATGATAAATGAGATGTCGTTTTTCCCATCAATATTTTTTTTAATTTTTTAGGCAATTGGGTTTAAGTGACTTGTCCAGGGTCACACAGCTAGTAAGTATTAAGTGTCTAAGGCCCGATTTGAACTCAGGTCCTCCTGAATCCAGGGCCTGTGCTCTATCCACTGTGCCACCTAGCTGCCCCTCCCATCAATTTTTAAAATTCAAAATGAAACAGCAGCCAAGGCCTTAGTTACATGGACAAAATATAGTTTATGTTTTATCTATATTCTCCTTCCTGTTTAGGATTAATGCTATGAACGACTCAATTTAGGAGACAGAATTATTAAAATAAGGAAGAATAAAGTCATCAAAAACCATGATATATTATGGAATATTAAATAAAATAACATAGAAGGATTAAAACTTGTCATGGATTTTTTTTTATCTGAACCTCATAAAATAATGAGGACTAAAAAAAATGATAATAATTAAAAAATCATGACACATTTCCTATGGGATTTGATGTGAGAATACTTTTTACAGTATGCTATCTGGGACCATACCATCAAAAAAAAAAGAAAGAAAGAAAATTCTTTGGTCAGCCCACACACAACATACTTGAGAGTCCACTTTACACAAATTCACTAGTCAAATATTTAAAAAGCACGGGGAGGAAGCCTCATTAGGAAGGATCTAAATGGTCCATTACTGCAGACAAGAGAGGAACTGTCCTAGTCCTGACTATAAAAACTAGAGCTCGAGGAATAGAGCCAAAAGAGAAGTTTGCTTTACATATTTCCCTCTTTTACCTGGCAGGTCTTCGTTTTTCATCTTTTTATCTCTTAGAATTATTTAGAATGAGTGTAGAAGCTTCTGACTT